>NC_072021.1:2272947-2330447 GCF_027791375.1 Indicator indicator
CTAAGCTGAAAATTGTCACCTGACCAACCTGGGTTAATGGGAGGTGTCCCTGCCCATGGCAGGGGGGTTGGAACTGGATGATCCTTGAGGTCCCTTCCAACCCTGACAATTCTGTGATTCTACGTTTTTATGGTTTTATGATTCTATGGTTCTGTGACTCTGTGTTTCCATGGATCTATGGTTCTATGGTTCTATGATTTTATGATTCTATGGTTCTGTGACTGTGTTTCCATGGATCTATGGTTCTATGGTTCCATGCTTCTATGATTTTATGATTCTATGGTTCTGTGACTCTGTGTTTCCATGTCTCTATGGTTCCATGTTTCTATAGTTTTACGATTCTATGGTTCTGTGACTCTGTTTCCATGGTTCTATGATGCTAGGATTCCATGGAAATGATTCTATGGTTCCATGTTTCTATGGTTTTATGATTCTATGGTTCTGTGACTCTGTGTTTCCATGGTTCTATGATGCTAGGATTCCATGGTTCTCTGATTCTATGGTTCCATGTTTCTATGGTTTTATGATTCTATGGTTCTATGACTCTATTGTTCTATGTCCCATGTTTCTATGACCCTATGATTCTGCAGTTCTCTCATTATATGATTTCCAGATCAGATCAGCTCTTCAACTAGTGTAAAGTTAAGTCCAGAGGTCAGGAAAAAGCCCCAAATATTAATGCATGAATTCTACTATTAAAAGCATTGTTTTCCGCTTTTTCATGTATGATACATGGATATAAATCAAGGGAATATTCATCACTTTTTAAAATTCTTCCCAGAAAAGGTTCTAAACCTTAAAACATTTCACTTGAAAGCATCTGTCTTCAACAGAAGCAACGAGAAGCTTAATGAACAAAGAATTTATGGAGAAGCCAAGCCACAAATGAAACTTGAATGGTTGTAGAAGGGGATTTTGAAGACTAATTCTGTGTTCAATCAAAAATAGCACAACCCTTCTGCTTTGTGCTTTGTGGCTCAAAGGAAGCCTTGTGACATCCATCAGTGTGGTTAAAGGCCTCTGGCCACAAGTTTTGTTTAAATTGCAGTTTAATTTATAATCCAAAGCAGAGATCAAATGCATAGCAGGCAACTGAATCCTTGCAGCACATCAGAGACTTCTGGATTTGATGATCCTGGTGCTGTTGCTCCCAGCCCAGCTCTGACACTGCTGTACTACTGTTCCCATACTACTGTCTACTGAGGTACCATCTGTGACATCACTTGAGGCAGAGCTGCTGTTCCTATTGCAGCCTGGGAACTCCTGGAATAACACAGTTAAAGATAGTAAGAAAGTAAGAGCCATAATCTAGGTTGGATATTAGGGAGGAGTTCTTTACCATAAGGGTGGTGGAACATAGACATAAGTTACCCAGGAAGGTGTTGGAGGCCCCATCCCTGGAGAGATTCAAGGGCAGGCTTGATGGGGCTCTGAGCAGCCTGATCTAGTTAGGCTGTTCCTGCTGACTGCAGGGGGGTTGGACTGGACAGCCTTAAAGGTCTTCTCCAAATCAGTGCATTCCATGATTCTATGATGGTTCAAACCAAAGGTCTGCCTAGTCTCATATGGTGTCTCTGAGAGTGTCCTGTAGCAGATGTCTAGAGGAGGAGGAGGGAAGAACAAACCAAGGGTGTACTACTGCCTCCCATAAACATCCAGCTCTAACTCAGTCTTCTTGAATGTGAGGATTTTGCATTCCCAATAAAATAGATCCCATGGCAGTGCAGAGGGATCAGTTGCACAGATTGACTGTGTCTTCTCCGAAGAAAGATCTCCTTTAGTTTGTTTGGAACTTTCCAGCTGCTTCTTTCAGCTGATAGCCCATGATCTCATATGAGAAAGCACAGTGATCAATAACTCTCTGTGTGCCTTCTCCAGGATGGTTAAAGATTTTGTTAGGTTGTGTTTGTTGCTCCCTTAACTGTTCTTCGTAATTTTCTTTTGTTGTTATTTTATTATTTTAATTTTATTATTTTTATTGTATTGTATTATTTTATTTTATTTTTTGTTATTTTATTTTATTTTATTTTGTTTTATTTTATATTTTATTTTATTTTATATTTTATATTTTATTTTATTTTATTTTATTTTATTTTATTTTATTTTATTTTATTTTATATTGCATTGTATTGCATTGTATAATATTCATGTATCTTCCCCATGATTCAGTGCCCCAATCTATTTATATTTTTTAATGTGTGGAAGCATTTGCATAACTCTGATCATTTCTTTTGCTCTGCTCAGGTCTTCTCTCTGTTGCACTGCATGTTTTCTAGACAGAAGAACCAGAAATGGTTACCTTGTTTTTTCATGCAGTGATTATGTTTAATTACATACCATGCTGTACCATGCTTCAGGGGTTCACAGATTCACAGATTGCACTGGTTTGGAAGGGACCCTCAAAGGACATCTTGTCCAACCCCCCTGCACTCAGCAGGGACACCTCCAACTACTGCAGGCTGCCCAGGGTCACATCAAGAGCGACCTTGAAAGTCTCCCACGGTGGGGCCTCAACCTGTTCCAGTGTCTCACTACTGTCATCGTGCAGAACTTCCTCCTGGTGTCCAGCTTTAATCTCCCTGCTCCAGTTTCAAACCATTGCCCCTCATCCTCTCACTCCAAGCCCTTCTAAAGAGTCCTTCCCCAGCCTTCCTGTAGGTCCCCTTCAGATACTGAAATGTAGTTATAAGCCATAAGCCATATTCAGTGGTAGTGTTTCCTTAAACTCATATGCTGAAAGAAGCAAATTCTTTGGGTGGTTGTGGAGTAGGACAGCTCTCATTATCATTCTTACACAGATATGAGCAATAAAATCTCCCTTGGAGGTGGTCATTGAAGTGCCTGAGCTGCATCTGTGACAATAGCTCCCCAGTTTGCTACAGAAAGAGTTTCAAGATCAGGAATAAAATAGAAGAATTGGAGAAGGACCTGGGAGTCATGGTGGACAACAAGTTAATCATGAGGCACCAATGTGCTCTTGTGGCCAAGAAAGCCAATGGTCTCCTGGGGTGTCTTAAGAAGAGTGTGGCCAGCAGGTCAAGAGAGGTTCTTCTCTCCTTGTACACTGCCCTAACAGGCCACATCTCGAGTGTTGTGTCCAGTTCTGAGCTTCCCAGTTCAAGAGGGACAGGGAACTACAGGACAGAGTCCAACAGAGGCTACAGTGCTGCTGAGGGGCCTGGAGCATCTCTGCGAAGGGGAAAGGCTGAGAGCCCTGGGGCTGTTGAGCCTGGAGAATAGCAATGCCAGAGGGGATCTGAGCAATGCTCAGCAAGAGGTAAAGGGTGGGGGGCAAGAGGCTGAGGCCAGACTCTTGTCACTGGTGCCTGGTGATAGAACACAAGGGGCAATGGGCAAAAACTGGAAGCCAGGAGGTTCCATCTGAACAGGAGGAGAAAGCCGTTTGGTGGAGCCCTGGAGCAGGCTGCCCAGAGAGGTTGTGGAGTCTCCTTCTCTGGAGAGATTCCAAACCCACCTGGACACTGTGATCCTGGGCAACCTGCTGTGGGTGATTCTGCTTTAGCCTGGTGGTTGGACTGGATGATCTCTGAAGGTCTCTTCCAACCAATGCCACTGTGGAATTCTGTGACTGTGAGACTTGCTCTGACTATCTACTCCCTGCAAGATCTCAGTGAGGTGGCCTTGGAAAAGCATCCCCAGCAAGCAATGATTCTGGTTGCCCAAAGGCTGTCAGAATTCACAGGTCTTGCTCTTCAGAGTGAAATGTGTTCCTTTCCATCAGGTTCCAGCACTATAGTTGTGCAATAAAGTGGAACAGGAGTAGATCTATGCCTTAAAATAAATAAAACAATGTGCACACAGAAATCCAAACCCCCAAAGAAGAAGAAAATCCTCAGAAAGCTGGATCTAAGGAGCAGAGTGAAAAATGTTATTTTTATTGTTACAATATGAGGTGTGGGTAGAATTGTCTGACCACTGCTCTGAAGGGATCATCCATCTCCTGACAACATCTTCACACATGGAAGAAGTCAGGTGATAGCCTCCTACATATGCCAAAGTCTGAAGAACTGTATAAAGAGTGAGAGGAGAGCAGAAAAGTTCAGTGCATTGTGGAGGACTTGGGGATTTGAGGAATGGCTGAAGTTTCACCATGTGCAGAGTCAGGACTTTTCTCTGGTGTGTAATGTATGGTGGTGATGACAGGGCACCTCTTCAGAAACAGAAGATTAAGCAGGAGGAGCAGCACAAGAAGTATTTTTAGTTGCCTTTTAAATAAACCCACAAGCTCCATGGAAGAGTTATAAGGGCACTGGTAGGCACTAGTGGTGCTGGGGAGGCACATCACAGCTCCTCAGAGCACTCATGGAAACAGACTGCACAAACAGGACAGCAGAATCATGGAATCTCAGAATGGCTCAGCTGGGAAGGGACCTCAGAGCTCATCTACTCCAGCCTCCACACTATGGGCAAGGACACCTCTCAGCTAGACTCAGCTGCTCAATGGCTCATCCAGCCTGGCCTTGAACACCCCCAAGGGAGGAGGCATCCACAGCCTCCCTGGGCAGCCTGTTCCAGTGTCTCACCACCCTTGTACTGGAGATCTTCTTCCTCAGCTTCAGTCTGACCTTGTCCTCTCTCAGCTTCAAACCATTCCCCCTGAAGGCTATCCTGATAAGCAAAGAACGTGTTCAAAAGGTCTGTGGCTCTTCTGCCCCACCAGCCTGACAAAGCAGTTCCAGCAACTAGTTCTGTAGCCTCTTAGCTAATCTTTATATGACATCTTTCCTTCCTATCTCTTCTTATGGCCTGCAAGTTAATTCTGATGTTATATTTCCAAAGATCTCTGAACATCTCAGGTGTTAGTGAGCACACCCCCCAAAAGCATACCAGGAAGTCAAAGGGACCAAAATTCTTGTTTTCTGATGAACTTACTTGCTGATATAGCAAGACCTCATCTCCAGGATATGAGGACTTATGTCTGCCTACTAAGAAAAGATTTTCAGGAAGACAACATTTGTGTTTGCAGTTTGCTCTTTCAATTGTTATATCAGAGGGAAAGGCTGTCAGGAGATGATGAGTGAAATAATTTGACAGGGCTCTGGAACCATCCTTGACTCCAATTGGCTTTCATGCAAGCATTGTAAACATCGTGAAATCAGGAGGTACACCTGCTCAGCACCTGAGCTCCAGCTGACACCAAGACTACAGCTCAGAACACCAGGACTCACAAGTGTTGACAGAATATTCCTGAAGGGAGCCAGACTTTTTACTCTTGTGGGTGCAAGAGACACTGGGCCCCTCAGTTTAAGACAGAGGTTGAGATGCTGGAACATGTCCAGAGAAGGGCAACAAGGCTGGGAACGGGGCTGGAGCCTCCCTGTGAGGAGAGGCTGAGGGAGCTGGGGGTGTTTAGCCTGGAGAAGAGGAGGCTCAGGGGAGACCTTATTGCTCTCTATTACTACATGAAAGGAGGTTGAAGTCAGGTGGGGGTCGGGCTCTTCTCCCAGGCAACCAGTAACAGGAGAGGACACTGTCTCAAGCTGTACCAGGGGAGGTTTGGGCTGAATGGTAGGAAGAAATTCTTCCCAGAAAGAGTGATTGGCCCTTGGAATGGGCTGCCCAGGGAGGTGGTGGAATCACCATCCCTGGAAGTGTTTAAAAAGAGACTGAGTGAGGCATGGTTTAGTTGATTAGATGGTGTTTGGTGATAGGTTGGCCTTGATGATCTCAAAGGTCTTTTCCAACCTGGATAATTCTGGTTAAAATATCTTTTTTTTTTGGAGTTCAAGCTGCTTTTCCAGATAGCCTTAAGTAACCTATAGCAGCTTCTTTAAAACAAAGAAGTTTTTATTTGCTCAAAGCTGCAGAGCAAGCAGAGCCAGGGGGTGAAGCAGGAAGAGCTCTATGCCCTTACTTTCGAGCCACATTTATTTTCTGATTTGGCTATTGCTGATAAGTTCCACCCAGCTGGTACACTTCATTTATAGGCGAGGTTATCACCAGCTCTTGTGGAATCAAATGCCCTTGTCTTTCTCCAGCAGTTTTCCTCAGCTGCTGCTACTAGCACTCTGCCATTTCTTTAGAGATTTTAGTGGATCACTATCCCAGTATCTGATCCCAAATTTGAACTGGGAAGATAAAATATTGTTAAAATTGCCTGATTTCCCTTTAGAGCCAGGCATGGAGAATACTGGTAGAGTTTCCAAATTTTTTTTTTCCCCACAAGGTTTCTTCATCACCTATCTAATCATTTATTTTCTTCATCACTATTTGTCTTCTTTACATATTCCCTAAAAGTGTTCTTGGAACTACCCAGCCAGGCAGGATAAAAGTCAATGGAACAGACTGCAGACCCACAGTTGGTACTCATAAAAATAATGCCTGGATCTCCATCCTTCTCTTGAGCAGCTAAGGAGTATTATTCTCCAGTGGGTCAAGGAGGAAAAGATGCCTTCCTGTCAAAGTTGCTCCCATTTAATTTTGCATAAGATGAGGTGGTGGAGGAATCAGCAGCATTGGCACCAGAGCCTAGGGACCAGGCTGTGTTGTATGTGAGCAAGTGACTGAAGTCCTTGATGAGGAATGATGCAGGGGGGGGTGGCTCTAATGCTCCACTTCATTTTCTGTGTGAGGGGGAGGGCTAGTCTATTGCAAGTTTCATTTCAGGCCAGTTAACTAATACTACCTCTTAGTGATTATCCAGCCATGCTCAATTAGAGGGTCTCCTTTGTCCTGACACCAGTGAGGATCACTACAATTCATCAGTTTTACCCTGAAGAGTCCATTTATACCAGCTGGATCTTTCAGCTCCAGATGTGAACTTCTTAGCCATGAGGATGCCAGCAGATCTTCTTCTCTTCTACTATAGGCACATACACAAATCTAACTAATAATAGGCAACCTAACTATGTAGCAAGTGTCAGGCATTTGAAAATTAATTTAGAGTAGTTGTTAGCACATGTGTTAAGCTGTACCAGGAGGGTGGAAATTAATCAAACAGCAAGGAAGGATTTTTTTTTTTTTAAAGATATGAACTTCAATGCAAGGAGTAGTTGAGATTGTCAGAGGAGAAAGCTGCTGTACCCTCAAAATAGCTTTACAACAGTTTGGACAAAGGCTCCAACAAAACCTTATGGGCTTCAGAGCCAGCAACAGGCAACTACAGACAATGCAATGTGTCAGTGGTTGGAGCTGAAAGCAAGCCAGGCTTTGCCAGCACAGCTTGTAAACTGCAGAAGGTCAGATCACAGTGATTCAAAACATTTGCATAGGCTGCTATGAAAACCAAATGTTTCCCCTTTAATTCACATGGACATGAAAACTAAACTAACAATAAAATGGAAAAGGAAGTTCTGGGGAACATGTTGACATGCAGCAAAAACAGAGAAAGCTTCTTTGCCACATGAAATTAAAGTGTGAGTCAGAGTGGAGGCTAGCTCCTTGCAGCCATTTGGAAGCAGGGGTGAGGTGGCAGCCTTCAGCATGGTCAAGATTTTAGCTGTCTTGCCAGAGTCTAATTAAGCAAAGTGTTGGGCACCAGTTACAACCTGCTCTACAAAAGGCCAAAGCCAATCACAGAGTCACAGAACCATTTTGGTTGAAAAAACCCTTTAAGATCATGGAGTCCAACCATTCTCTAACTCTACCAAGGCTGCTGCAGAGCCATGTCCCTCAGAACCACATCTCTGCAACTGTTAAACACCTCCAGGGATGTGGATTCAACCACCTTTCTGAGCAGTCTGTTCCAATAGTTGAGAACCCTTTGAGTGAAGAAGTTTCTTCTCGTATCCAACCTAAACCTCCTCTGATGAACCTTGAGGCCATTTTCTTGTTACTAGAGAGAAGAGACCAACACCCACCTGGCTCCAACCAGAAGAGAACCAGAAGGTGTCCCCTCAGCCTCCTCTTCTACCGGACTAAACACCCTCAGGTCCCTTAGCTGCTCCTCCCTAGCCCTGTTCTCCAGACCCTTCCCCAGCTTTGTTGCCCTTCTCTGGACCTTCTACAGCACCTCAAATGTCTTCTTGGAGTGAGAGCCCCAAAACTGAACCCAAGCCTCAAGATGTGGCCTCACCAGTGCTGAGTTCAGGGGCACAATCACTGCCCTGGTTCTGCTGACCACACTGTCACTGGTACAGGCCAGGATGCTGCTTGGCCGCCTGAGCACACTGCTGCTAACCAGGTCACATTGAACACTTGGTAGGGCTGATCTCTGTTCTGTTGAATGCAATTTCATGTCACTACCATTTTCACAGGTTGAATCAGCCACACAAGAGAAATAGCATCGAAAGAATGCCAATTTTTAATCCTTTGATTTACCTTAGGAAGTTTAAATGTAAGCTGTTTTCTTCTCCTGTAGTTTGCTTTCAAGAAATACCTGCTATGGAGAGGAAAGAAAAGCACTTTGGAACTACGTGGCGAAGAAGAGCCGTGAGAAATAGAAAATGTGTTATAGCACCTAACTGAAAGTGTGGGAGCAGGAGGAAAGGCTTGTGGCAATTATTTAGTTTCAGGAAGAGGCTGACTTATGTGAAAAATTTGAGTAAATGCATGCCAGGGACAGGAGCGAGAAAACTTGCAAAATTCAAAATCATTTTTACCAAAGCCAGTGTGGCCTTTGTGTTGATTTCAATAGGAGCACAAAATATCCAACAGTTACTACGCTAGAACAAATTTTAATGAATTGCCAAAATATTGAAATTAATCCCCTAAATGAAGCATTAAGGACATTTTATAAAGCAGTTATAGAGTGTATGTGGTTATCCTGTTCACTAAGCCTCTCTTGGACCTACTGTTCCTACTCACTGCACAGGGATACAACAACCAGTGAAGTTATTTGGGAGAAAAGTGGGACAGAAAAGAAAAATGGGAGGAGCAGGAAGAGTGAAATTCACTGCAGGAGCAGGGAAGCTGGGGAAGAAAGAGCCTGGGGCACTTGGTTCCTGTTGTCCACTATAGACTGCTTGGTATGGGATGACTCTGTTGATCACAGTCCCGGTCCTGTAAATTTAAATCCCACCTTCCTAGCAAGGAATGACCAAAAGGTTTTCCATGTCTCTGGCAAATGTTGAATTTCCATAGCCAAAGGGGTTAATATGCTAGATGAGACTTGGCACACAAAAACACTGCCCTTTTATTTCTTAGAGATGTAAGGGGAAACAGGTGAAATCATAACACATTTCAGCTCCATTTCAATTTTTTTTTTGTCTGGAACCAGCAATATCTAGGTGCAGCTTAAGTAGCTCTTAAGCTGCTCTTAAGTAGCTATCCATTAACTTCTTCATTCTCTTCTTACACACAGGAATAAAGAAAAATCTCTAAATCCACAGCAACCTGTGGCATGAGCTAACTATTTTATATTTCACCTTTCTGTGAAGAATCAGTTTATTTTCTCGGCTCGGAATGTGCCACCTGTGGGCTTCTCACAACTCTGTTTTAGATAGTGTGGGGACCTACCATATCTCCTCCTCATTGCCTCTGTTCCAGGCTAAGGAAACTCATCTTTACTGGAACAGGTTGCCCAGGGATGTGCTTGAGGCCCCATTGCCAGAGGCATTCAAGATCAGCTCTGGGCAGCCTGCTCTAGTTGGAGGTGTCCCTGCTGAGTGCAGGGGGTTGGACAAGATGCCCTTGGAGGGTCCCTGCCAACCCAATGCAGTCTGTGAAGCTGTGAGTGTGTCAGTGTCTGCATGCTGTGCCTGAGCTCACACCTCGACCTTTCCAGCCAGAGCCACTGGAATCCATGTGGGAAATGCTTCCTTTGGCACTCACTGGGTGGTTGGTTGTCCATTTCAACAAGAGCACTGCCAGACTGGAGCATTTGAAGTAGCTACCAGTGAAATATTGTCCATCCTTCGTTGTCAAAGGGGAGAGGACAAAGATCTTCCTCAGTCCTTCCTCACCAAGGAGTTCAAATGTACTGCTCACCTTTGTATCCTCTGTACTTTTCCCTGTTCTTTGGGACATGCCCTCTTTTTCCATACACCTCAAGCCCTTCAAAACATTTTCTTATCTACCCTTTCCCATTTTTCCGGGTTCAAATGAACTTCCTGCCCAGATGAAACCATTTATACAAAAATGTTACAGCTTAAGCAGAAATCACAGAATCACAGAAACACAGAATGTTAGGGGCTGGAAGGCACCTTGAAAGCTCATCCAGTCCAATTCCCCTGCCAGAGCAGGATCACCTAGAGCAGATCACACAGGAACACATCCAGGCAGACTTTGAATACCTCCAGAGAAGGAGACTCCACAACCCCCCTGGGCAGCCTGTTCCAGTGTTCCAAAGTCTGAAGCATGCAGCTCATTTTTCAAGAACCTCTGGTTTTTATTGCCCAGCTCTCTCCTCCACCATACTTTTTTTTGTCACAACTTACTCAGAGCTGCTTTCCTCTGAGCTGAAGGTGCAGGGAAGTCAGAACAGGGTCACAGACATACAGGGTCACAGACATACAGACTCACACATGTATCTATAGAGAGTCTGTACTTAGGAAAAGTTTGGGACAAATCCCATCTCAGGTGTCAGAGAGTCAATTAACCTTCAAATCCTGCATTTCTTAGGCATTCAGCTGCAGTGTGGATTGCTTCTTACTTACTGCATCAGTAACAAAGGTGTCCAGCTCTTATCTGATACTCTCTAGGTCTGTTCTGCCTCAAAAATAACAATTTAACATGTTTTGGAAAAAAAAAAAAGAAAAAAGAAAAAGACAGGAATTCAATTATCCCACAGCATATATTTGAGACAGAAAAGTGTTCATTTGATGTGTTGGATTTAATTGACTTTAACAACATACTGAGATCCAAGGGAAAGGCAGAATTTTGCAGCTGATGTTCTGGAAACTCCCCTGTTTCTTGCGCACCAGATATGATTTCTGAACTGGAGAGAATTTTCTGAGTGTCATTACTGTGTCTGCCTTCTCAGCAATCATAGGAGCTCACATCCATCATTTCCTTTGTTCTGTGAGAGCCTGATTTTTTCCAAGGAGGAAAAAAAAAAAAAAAGAAAGAATGGAAAAGGACTGTAAATATTTACTGTGATTCAATGGAAAGAAGAAAAAAAAAAACCAAAACACAACAAGAAAAATAATTAAAGATGTAGTCAAAATACTCTCTGCACTTTGAGAGACTGAAAGATGTATTGGTAGTTACACACTACATATATATATATATATATACACACATATATATAGGGATGGAATTGAAGATATTAATATTTTCTGTTTTGAAGCTATCCACTTCATTAAAACAATTGTACAATATCATTGATTCTGTGCTGTTGTTCTGATCTGTCACTTCCCCATCTGTGTACTTTTCAGTGAGTAGCTGATGAAGGATTTGACAGGACACCAAAATGCTCTGCTGTGCTCTCATTTACACTCAGGCACGGCTGCAGTTACTCCAAGTTAATCACTGTAAATGGAACATGTTCTGGTTGGTTTTGCAGGTTGTTTATGTAGTGCATTACTGATTATTCTTTTATCAGACTTTCTTTGGAATTAGCCAAATTTCTTTTTGAATTTCAAGAAGGGACTTTTTACAAGAGCTTCTAGTGATAGGGAATGGCTTTAAGTTTGAGGAGGGGAGATTTAGACTGGAGATTAGGAAGAAATTCTTTCCAGTGAGGGTGGGGAGACACTGGAACAGGTTGCTCAGGGAGGTTGTGGATGTCCCCTCCTTGGAGGTGTTCAGGGTCAGGTTGGGTGAGGCCTTCAGCAACTTGGGCTGGTGGGAGGTGTCCCTTCTTATGGCTGTGGGTAGGAATTAGATGATCTTTAAGGTCCCCTCCAACCCAAAATATTCTATGAATCTATAAATCTATGATTGGCCTGTCTCTGTTAGAAAAAACAAGGCAAACAAAGAAAGAAACAAACCCCCACAAACAAGCAACAGCAAGAACTAAATGATCTTTAAGGTCCCTTCCAACCTAAAGCATTCCATGAATCTATGAATCTTTAATGTGCCCTATCGCATCAGATGTATTCCAAAGGGATCTGCATCCTTCAACAGAGATGTTCACTTTGAAAATTGGGTTTAAAAATGGTATCCTAACTGAAAACGTTGCAATAAATCAGCAGGAGGGAAAAACGTTCACTGCGGGTTTATGCTTTTAACGCGTTTGCCGACGGCTGGGCCGGGAAGCTGCTCTGTCTGGCTGCCCTCGTTGCATGGCAATGCCACCCCCACCTGACACTCTGCAGCAAAGTGGGCATCTACATGGTCCTTCTCAGCCCCACATTACAATCACAGAATTATTAAGGCTGGAAAAGCCCTCTAAGATCATCCAGTCCAGCCTTCAACCCAACAGCACCGTGCCCACTAAACCCTGTCCCCAAGTGCCATGCCGCAGGTTTCTTGAACACCTCCAGGGATGGTGACTCCACCACCTCCCTGGGCAGCCTGTTCCAATGCCTGACCACTCTTGCAGCAAAGACATTTTTCCTCATCTCCAGCCTAACCCTCCCCTGGCACAGCTTGAGGCTGTTTCCACTTGTCCTATCAGTAGTTACTTGAGAGAAAAGACTAACACCCACGTCACTCTGACCTCTTTTCAGGGAATTGTAGAAAAGTGTAGCAATGTAGTCTCCCCTCAACCTCCTTTTCTCCAGACTAAACAATCCCAGTTCTCTCAGCTGCTCCTCATAAGGCACCTTCTCTGTGTATAGATAAGGTATATCTGAGACAAAAAAGGAGGCTTATTTTCCTGGAGCATTTTCAGTGGGGTTGAGTAGCACCTTGGGAACCTTCAACCCATTTCTTCACTTTCTAGATGACTGTGTTCTCCTACTCATTGTTGTTTACTTACTCAGGTTGATGATGCACAGTAATGAACAGCCTTGGCCATTGGTTGCACTGAGGGTGCTGTCCAGCCTGGGATTTCAGGTCTGCTGACCCTTGTTGTCACGAGAAGTGGAGGTTGTTTCAGTCTTCATAAATTCCTGCAGCATGAAAGGATTAGGGAAACCAAAGTACTGCACTGGGTACAACTCCAGAAAGTTGTTTCTTCAGAATCTTACTGAAATAACTCAGAAATGCTCTCCAAAAAGCAACAAATGACTTCATGTTACTCATCTGTTGCTAAAAAGGGCAAAGAAGGTAAGTACCAAATTAATTCTGCAAAAGTATAGTCAGTAATAACAATAAGATGTAAAGCTAGGATGCTATTGATACAACTCTTGCTTAAGAAGTATTCTGTAAAATGAGAGCAGATCCATCCTGTTTTTTTCTTTTCTTTTTTTTTTTTTTGTCTGAAAATGTTTGTATTTTAGGAAATAATCCACCACAGTTCCATTGGTGTCAATGCCAGCTGCTAAAGATGTTTTTTCTTTATTTCAATGCTAAGTATTTCCCGGTTGTTCTTAAAGATAGATCTCTCCTTCACAGAGTCACAGAATCACAGAATGTTAGGGGTTGGGAGGGACTTCAAAAGACCATCCAGCCCAACCCCCCTGCCAGAGCAGGATCACCTAGAGCAGATCACATGGGAACACACCCAGGTGGGTTTGGAATATCTCCAGAGAGGGAGACTCTACAACCACCCTGGGCAGCCTGTTCCAGTCTTCTGGCACCCTCACAGGGAAATAATTCTTCCTCCTGTTTCCATGGAACTTCCTATGCCTCAACTTCCACCACTGCCCCTTGTGCTGGCATTGGGCATCACCCAGCAGAGCCTGGCTCCAGCCTCTTGGCACTCACCCTGCACATCTTTATCAACAGCAATGAGGTCACCTCTCAGGCTCCTCCTCTCCAAGCTACAGAGCCCTCAGCTCCCTCAGGTTCTCCTTGTCCCACAAGTGCATGTTTCACACATAGAATCACCAGTTACATTCCCTGTCACAGGATCATTCCTAAAATTTTTCTTCCTCATTTTTTTTTTTGCAGGTTAAATCTCTATGGTGACACAAGTGAGAAGTGACACCTACTCAGCATGTGTTGAAGTCAGTTGCCTCACTTCTTGTGCAAATGCTAAGGTATAGGAAGGAAGAAGACTTCCCCCCTCCCATTGAACTGTATTTCCTGTTCTGAGCTAGACCAGAGCTAGTTCTGGTCAGTCCTGTCCCTTCCCAGCTCAGTCTCTGCTCAGGGCCAGCACTTTCTGCAGCTCAGGGCAGGTTTGCACAGCCAGGGACTGCTGCTAGCAGTGAGAATGTGATAGGGACAGCTCCTGCTGAGGGCTGGGCTGCAGACCAAGGACACTGTCACAGCTTGCGTGTCACCTTGGGCTGCAGAGGAACTCCCCACAGCTGTGGGGGGCAGCAGACAATTCAGGTGACTCTAAACTGACCAAGGAGGGATTGCAGCCCATGGACCTCATATGTGGTGTAAAGCTGAGGGGTCAGCAGGGTCAAGCCTCTTCTCCAATGCCCAGTGTCTGAGGAAGACTTTGTCTGATCTGCCTTCAATCCTGATCCCGAATCCTGTTCCAGAATCCAGCTTCTGAATCCAATTTCCATCTGATGCTGAGTCCAGTCTAGGACTCCTGCCACAGCGTCAATGGTGATGGTGACCAACTGCCATCAGGGCTGGGTTAGATATTGGTTTGTATCAATTTTTACGTATTTGATGTTACTGTTTTCATTAAAGCTGGTTTGGTTTCTTTCTCGCCCCATCAGTCTCTCTCTCTTCTTCCCTTTCTCTTCCCTTTGGGAGGTGGAGTGGCTCACCAAGAGCCTCTGGCACTTGGTTAATGGCTGGCCCAGCCCTGACCCTTGACACCATAATTTCTAAGAAGTTGGATGAGTTTTTCTAACACAATCACCCTTCTTTTCAGTTCCTCAGGATCTTCTCTTCAGTATGAAAAAAAAAAAAAGCAAGCAGCTAATGTTAGCAGTGAGAGGAAGTGGATCAGTTCTGAGTTGTGCTGCTGTCTGCATTAATCTAGTGCAGTCCTGTGAATCTCTAAGAAAATCACCATGGCTAGAATGAGGTCATCTACCTGAGGTCATCTGCTTAAAATTATCTACCTTGAGATGCAATGATTGCAAAAAGCAAGTAGAAATCTCATGACTACTTGCTTCAGTGTGGTGAGCAGGACTGAAAGAACAAGCCTTAGCTTTTCAGCATGATCTATAGATCCATTACCACCTGCAGGAACAGCCACTGGTAGCAGTAAAAAATCCAGGCAGATTTAAGTCATTCTAGCAACAACATTTTAACCAAGCAAAGGAGTTGTCTGGCAAAGCAGCCCTTGTCTCTCTGCTTTTGTTATCTGTCCTTTCCAGCATCTCCTTCCTCGTGTTGCTGCTGAGCCAGAACCTGGCCCTTCCTTCTTTACAAGTCCCCTGTCACTTGTTCAGCGTGGTGATGTTCCAGATAACCCACCATGCAGCTGAACACTGATCCTTTATCTCACACCTTCAGTCTGAGCAGCCTTGCCTGCTGTGTTCCTAGGGCTGCTTCTGCTCAAGAGGTGCAGTGAGTCTGCTTCTCTCAGCAACACAAACTGGCTCTACTCCATTATTTGGTCATTGGTATTTGATTGATTTCTGTCCCACCCTGAAAGCCCAGCCCTATGTCTGGAGTCCCTTCACCATTTGCACTGCCTAAGACCCTGTTCTGAATTTGTTGCAGAGCTGTGCCACCTGTATGCACACAGGTTTTCACTCCCCTTGCTGCTGGCCATTTCTTGCAACTCCCAGTGCATTAAGAGAACATTTTTGACATGAAGTCAGTGTGTTTCCTGACCTCTGCCAGACAGATGTTTATAGGACTCTTCTAGGGTGAATACATGGGGTGGAGCTCTAAATGTCTCCAAACCACATGTAGATGTGGCACTTCAGGACATGGGTTTATGGCCATGGTGGTGCTGAGTTGGTGGTTGGATTTAATGATCATAGAATCATAAAATCTCAGAATTGTTAGGGTTGGAAGGGACCTCAAGGATCATCCAGTTCCAAGTCCCCTGCCATGGGCAGGGACACCTCACACTACAGCAGGTTGCTCACAGCCACATCCAGCCTGGCTGCAAAAACCTCCAGGCATGAGGCTTCTACCACCTCCTTGGGCAACCTGTTCCAGTGTCTCACCACCCTCATAGTGAAAAATTTCTTCCTAACACCCAATCTGAATCTACTAATTTTATTTTTGTTCCATTCCCCCTAGTCCTATCACTCCCTGACACCCTAAAAATTCCCTCCCCAGCTTTCTTGTCGCCCCCTTCAGATACTGGAAGGCCACAAGAAGGTCTCCTCAGAGCCTTCTCTTCTCCAGACTGAATAGCCCCAACTCTCTCAGTCTGTCTTCATAGGAGAGGAGCTCCAGCCCTCTGATCATCCTCATAGCCCTTCTCTGGACCTTAAAAGTATTTTCCAAATAAAATGATTCTACGATTCTATGGTGCTGTGCTTATGTGTCTCTATGGTTCTATGACTCTATGATTCTATGGTTCTATGATTCTACAATTCTGATACCAGGCATTACACTTTAAATACTATTTGGCTTCCACCCCCTGTTTGTGCTCAGGACCCTATTGTTATCTGGGTGTGGTGCAAAGGAGACTCAATCTTTTCCCAGCCCTCCGTTTGTCAGCTCCCAGCTTTCCTCCTCTTCTTAGCCATTAAGCAATGAAAATACTCTGGCAGGGTACTTTAAATATGTTATTGCTTCTGGGCTTTTTGCTGATTGGAAGGAGTTGTGCAGTAAAAAGGTGTAGAGATGTTTGTGTGATAAATGGGAAGATAGAGACTGGGATGCTGGGATGCTTCACAGGGCTGAAAAAATACTGTCCTGTGCGTGCAAGATGGAATTGAAATGAGGAGGGAGACAGGAGCTGTTAAAGTGAGTGGCAGTCACTTACAAAACCGATCCAAATAAAAAGCCTCAGAGAAGAGGGGGACTAATGGGAGGTTCCCCTCCAGTTTGCACCATCGCCAAAGGATCAAAGAAACCAACAGCCCTGCTCATGCTGCAGGAGCCTCTGCCACAGATGTCATCCTCAGTAGGAGCAGATCTGGGAGGGGAACCAGGTCAGCTCGCTGTCCCCTTTGCCCTGCACAGGAGATCTGTCTGGGGGTAGGCAGGAGCAACACGCTGCAGCCTCAAAGGCTGGAGCAGCCAATGCACTTCTCCTGGAGCCGCAGAGCTCCAGGAGACACTGTGGCTGCCTGAGGCACCATGCCTCCTGGAGTTCCTGCTGAGCAGCACAGCTCTGCATCCCAATGCAAGGCCGACACGATGATGGACGACCCGGCCCTCAGCCCAGGCAAGGAGGATGCCGGCCACATTATTATGCACCCTCCTGGAGACTCCAGGGGAGGCTCTGCCTTCAGCTCCACTTCCGTGGGATGAAAACTCAACGTATGTGCAAACGATTAAAATGGCAGGAGAGAAACAACCATAAATATTCATCCCCCAGCGCTCCCCAGTTATTGTCCTAATGCTGCTGCTAGTCGCCGGACCAGCCCTGGCTTGTTTGGCCGTCGGCAGCCCGTGTCCCACACGCTGGAATTTAGCAGTAATTGCGTTTGCATGGCTTTAGAACATTCACACAGTGAAATCGAAGGGAATTGCAGGTATGACCTTTGTGGCAGGCTGTCAGGTTTCTGCTCCTCGTCGCCCAAATGCCCTAGACAAAGGCACGTGGGTTTTGGAAGGGTCTGTGCTCTTCAAGCCTTTACCTTTACGAGTGGCTCTCAGTGAATATTCAGCTTGGAGAGTGAATGTAACAGCTTGACCAGTCCCTGAAATCCCAAGCACTGCCCAATTATTATTATAAAGCTATTTCAGCAAGAGAGGTCTTTATTTGTCTGTGCAAATGAAAGGAGCTGCATTCATCACTCTCATGCATCCAGCAGGATTTCAGCTTAAATTATTTTGCAGAGCCCTGTTTAAGGGTGAGATGAATAGATACACTCTTGCTGTACACAAAATTAAGAGGAAAACAGTGTAACATGCCAGCAGGCCTCCAACCAATCTCTGGTTCATCTGCTATTGCTGCTTTCTTTAGAAACCTCCTTCAGTTTGCAGTCAAATCCTCTTTTCAAGTCTGTTTTGATGTAATATTTTGCAGAGGAACAATTCATCAGACAGTCTGGATGGCAGCAAGTGGGAAAGTTTCTCACAAAATGAGCCAGACACTGTCCTTTTATTTACTAAACTAGATGAGTTTTGTAAAACATAGGGATTTTTTTTTTTAATAGTTATGTGGCTCAGATCCAGCAAGCGAACCTGTTTTACTGATGGGGTCTCTACTTATCCAGTGTTTCTGTCATCAGCCTGACCTTGCAGCTTTCTGCAGTGCCATTATACCCTGGGTGCTGGCTTATTTTCATACAGCAGCCCCCAACTACTTGATCCCACTTCATCTACTTCATGGACACAGACATTTGTTGGGCTTATTAGCTCAGCAGGAGCCTTATCATATTTTGTATCTGAGGCCGTTGGAGATGTCAAGAGATGGAAATGCTGTGTAGCTTTTTATCCTCCCTTCTTGCACTTTCTCTGAGAGCCCAACGGTGCATTTGGATTCAATGCTCTCCTGCCACTAGCTGCTGAGATCTCTTTAAATATGTCTAGCTTTGCCATCTGTACCAATAACACTGCAAAGGCTTAGCCATGATTAGGCTGTCAAGATTTATTAAGTTAAAAAGTATCAAAGTTTCTTGCTGCAACCCCCAGACCTTTTAAGAGTCCACCTTCTGTAGAAACCCTTCCCCCTCCCGACTAACACTACAGTCAATGTGCTTCGCTTGACCTTGACCAACATATGCACCCGGGGAACACTAATGAATTTGGGCCAATTCATCTTGGAACTCCAAATTTAATCAAGCTGACATGCCAGGGAAAGCAGCCTGTAATTAACTCCCAGCATTTTAGGTAATCTGTAAATTTCATAAATTTAGCTCGATCTGGTTTCGTGGTATTAAGAATTTTGTGTGTGTCTGGGGGGGGGGGGGGGGGGGGGAGGAGGAGGGAAGGTGGGGGGAGGTTGGTTTAAGGGACAACCATTGTTCAGATGGTAATAATTAAAAAGCAAGCACTGTCTCACAGCATTAAATCCCTTGGAAAAAAAAAAAATACTATTTGTCCAGCAGAATAGGATGCCACCAAACAATGTGTGCACAGCAGCCTGCCTGGTGAAACCAAGCAGATCCAGGGTTATCATTTCTTTTTGAAAGAGCCATGCGTGCACACTCATCTAGTGGTGTGCCTGGGACGAAAATACACAGTCAGTCAAAAAAAAAAAAAAAAGAAAAAAAAAGAAATAATAATAATAATAAAAAAATTTCCCTGCTCAGTGTTATGTTTCAATTGGTTTAATTTTGATGAAGATGAGATAGGAGCATTAAAAACTAGCCCATAGGGCTTCTGTTTTGTTCTGCTTCATTTTATTATTAGTTGTATAATGGTAGCACTCAGAGGTCCCGGTCAGGATCAAGGTCCTACTGTGTGAAGTGCTGCATGAATGCAAGGTTCTAACCCTGAGGGAAAAAAAAAAAGAAATACAAGAAAATCTTGATTAAAATTAAATAAAACAAAACAAAAATCAAAATGAAACAAAAACCCCAACAAAACAAAAACAAAACACCAACAAAATAAAAAAGAAGGAGGAATGGAGAAAAGAAAAGGAGAGAAAAGAAGAGGAGAGGAGAGAAAAAAAGAGAGGAGAGGAGAGAAGAGGAGAGGAGAGGAGAGGAGAGGAGAGGAGAGGAGAGGAGAGGAGAGGAGAGAGGGAAAGGAAAGGAAAGGAAAGGAAAGGAAAGGAAAGGAAAGGAAAGGAAAGGAAAGGAAAGGAAAGGAAAGGAAAGGAAAGGAAAGGAAAGGAAAGGAAAGGAAAGGAAAGGAAAGGAAAGGAAAAGGAAAGGAAAGGAAAGGAAAGGAAAGGAAAGGAAAGGAAAGGAAAGGAAAGGAAAGGAAAGGAAAGGAAAGGAAAGGAAAGGAAAGGAAAGGAAAGGAAAGGAAAGGAAAGGAAAGGAAAGGAAAGGAAAGGAAAGGAAAGGAAAGGAAAGGAAAGGAAAGGGAAAAGAAAAGAAGTCTGAAGCTGCCATCCCTCATCCTGTCACTCCATATCTTTGTCAAAAGTCCCTCCTCAGCTATCCTGTAGCCCTCTTCAAACACTGGAAGGATGCTAGAAGGTGTCCCCAGAATGAAATAAAGGAATGTTATCTATCAGCAGAGGCAGAGAAGGTTCAGAGTCATTAATTTAAGTTCATTTATTGAATATGGATTTTGTAACCACGCCCATCCCCATTTTTTTTAGTTTTGAAGTCATTTTGTAACTCAAAAATTAGCAGATGGAGTTTTTTAAGGCAGAGAGCAATACAGAAAAGCATAGTGAAGAAAAACTCATATGGTTGTGTTGATCTTTGTCCTCTCCCCTTTGACAACGAAGGATGGACAATATTTCACTGGTAGCTACTTCAAATGCTCCAGTCTGGCAGTGCTCTTGTTGAAATGGACAACCAACCACCCAGTGAGTGCCAAAGGAAGCATTTCCCACATGGATTCCAGTGGCTCTGGCTGGAAAGGTCGAGGTGTGAGCTCAGGCACAGCATGCAGACACTGACACACTCACAGCTTCACAGACTGCATTGGGTTGGCAGGGACCCTCCAAGGGCATCTTGTCCAACCCCCTGCACTCAGCAGGGACACCTCCAGCTACAGCAGGCTGCCCAGAGCCACATCAAGCCTGATCTTGAATGTCTCCGGGGATGGGGCCTCAACCACCTCCTTGGGCAGCCTCTTCCAGTATTTCACCACTCTCATTGTGCAGAACTTCCTCCTGGTGTCCAGCTTAAATCTGCCCTGCTCCAGTTTTGAACCATTGCCCCTCATCCCATTCCCACAGGCCCTTCTGAACAGTCCCTCCCCACTCCTCCTGTAGGTCCCCTTCAGGTTTTGAAAGGTAATTCTAAGGTGTCCCCAGAGCTTCTCCAGGCTGAAGAGCCCCAACTCTCTCACCCTGTCACCAAAGCAGAGGTGCCCTCTGATCATATTTGTGGCCTCCTCTAGACCCTCTCCATCATATCCATGTCTCTTGTGTTGGGGCCCCACAGCTGGACACAGCCCTGCAGGTGAGATCTCCCCAGAGCAGAGCAGAGGGGCAGGATCCCCTCCCTCCATCTCTGGCCACGCTGCTTTGGATGCAGCCCAGGCTGCTATTTGCCTTCTGGGCTGCAAGCACACATTGCTGCCTCATGTCCAGCTTTGCACCCACCAGCACCCCCAAGTCCTTCTCCACAGGTCTGATCTCAATCCTTCATCCCCTAGCCTGGATTGATATCTAGGAATACCCTCACCTAGGTGCGGGACTTTGCTTTTTGCCTTATTGAACCTCATGAGGTTCTTCTCAGCCACTTCTCCAGCCTGTCCAGGTCCCTCTGGATGGTACCCATCCCATCCTTCAGACTCATCAGCTGTACCACTCAGCTTGGTATCACCTGCTTGGACTCAGTCTCCTGTCTATATCATTGGTGAAGATACAGAGCAGCACTGCTCCCAAAACAGACCCTTGAGGGACACTACCTGTCACCCCTCTCCATCTGGACATGGAGCCATTGATCACAACCCTTTGTACGTGATCAGCCAACCAATTCCTTATCCACAGGACAGTCCACCCATCAAATCCATGCTGTGTTTGCACACCCAACATTCATATACAGCAATAAATAGAGATATTCCATAGGATGAGATTTCTGATTCTGTTCCAACCATTCTAGGAGGACAGATCCCTCATGCTGTGTCTTTCATGGCAATTTTCCTCACTGTGAACAAACCACACTGTATCACTACATCAGCACTGAAGCTCCTTTACTGCCCTGTGGTCAGGAGAATCTTTGCTTTCTAAATGCACTGGACCAAGAGAAATAAAAGCAGTTCAAGGCTTTCTTCCTTCAGCAGGCTAGAAATGCTGGGCATAAATTGCTGCTTCTCTGTCGTGGTTTTGAAGAGGCAGAGATGTGGTACTGAGGGCCATGGGTTAGCAGCAGAATTGGTAGAGTTAGAGAAGGGATGGACTTGATGATTTTAAAGGGCTTTTCCAACCAAAATGGTTCTGTGATTCCATGATTCTGTGTAAGTGAACACATGCATGGGGCTCCACCCCAAAACAAACACACATTTTTGGTGGCTTTGTGCAAGCTCAGAAAGATAAAAGCTGAATCCTAGCTGCCCTCTCTCTATTTAAAACAATCTCTGCAGGCCTCCTCCTTAATATATGGAGGGCTTTGTGTTGAAAATGCACAAACACAATTCAAATACTCAATTAAAAAAAAAAAAAAGGTGAAGTCTGCATAGACCTGGCCAGTAATGTGTTGTATACTTTAAGAGATTAAAAAAATGTCTTCACGTAGGCTATTATGATTTATTAAACAAATTCCTGACCCTAATAGCTGGTAAAAGCTAGCAAAGTGCAACTGGCTACTTTAATTACCGGAAACATAAATGCTGGTTCACAGAAAGTAATCTCCCAACCACCATAATGTGCAATAGATCTTTCCAGACACTCAACGCTTGACCAGAGTGATCTCACCTGCTGTCGAATACTCCCTAACAGCCTTCCCTTGACTGGGCAATGAGAATATGGTGGTGCAAAGACAAGCCTGATATCAATGTGTTGGAGCCCTCATCATCAGGCTACATGCAAGAATGGACAATGTAGATTGCTTGGGTGGTGGGGATGGGTGGCATCCAGGGATCTGGTTAAGGAATACCCAGTGTGGCATAGAACCATTTCTAAGTCAAGCTCAGCAAACTGTGAGAAGTCCAGCTACAAGTTAGCTATGGTTTGGGCTGGAAGAGACCTTAAAGTTCATCCAGTTCCACCCCCCCTGCCATGGCCAGGGACACCTCTCACTAACCCAGGTTGCTTAAGGCCTCATCCAACCTGACTTTGAACACTGCCAGGTTTGGAGCCTCCACAGCTTCTCAGGGCAGCCTGTTCCAGTGCCTCACCACCCTTCCAGGGAAGAATTTCTTCCTGTTGTCTAATTCCCATCCAGCTTGTTCCAGTTTGAAGCCATCTCCCCTCATCCTGTCACTCCATGCCTTTGTAAAAAGTCTCTCTCGAGATCCCCTGTAGCCACCTTTAGACCCTGGAAGGCTGCTCTAAGGTCTCCCTGGAACCTTCCCTTCTCAAGGCTGAACAACCTTAGCCCTCTCAGGCTGTCTTCATAGGAAGAGTGTTCCAGGCCTCTGACCATCTTTGTGTCCTCCTCTGGGCCCTTCTTGTGTTGGAGGTTCCAGAGGTGGACACAGTGCTCCAGATGGAATCTCAGCAGAGCAGAGTGGAGGAGGAGAATCACCTCTTCTGACCTGCTGGCCATGCAAGATAAACTCTGCAAGGACTTATCTCACCTCCCTTTCCAGAAACAAGTGGATGTGTGGAGATAACTGCAGTATCACAATTTTGCTGAACTTTCAGCTGCTCCACCACCTCCGTTTTAGCTTCTACGATCAATGTTATCACCCAAAAAAAGGAACATAAAATCATGAAAAAAAATATTTTAAATTGAGGCAAGGACCTGGGTAGCTAAAAGGCCACTGAGAGCTGAACAAGATGCTTAAAATTTTTAAAGCAGCTTCTAAAAGGGGAAAGTAAGTTAATGCAAAACATTGAAAGGAGCAATCAGTAATGTTGACTCTACCTTCAACAGAGGATATCCCCCCACCAGCTGATAATGGAGAACAATCTTGAGGCTGTATTAGATTCACTGATAGTCCTGACTGCAGAGATAATTGTGGTAAGAAATGGTTGCACTTCCACTTTCCCAGGAGACTGTCAAAAGAAGATCTGGAAACTGTGATTCATGCTTTTATCATCTCCACGTTCCTAACTAGAGCTATAAGGGCTCCACAGAACTTTCATCTTGTGCAACACTCAGCAGTCCACCTCTTAAGCAGGAAAACCTGCCAAGAGATCATAATGGAAATCTGCACACTCTAATGGATTTCTGCATTCATTATCCAGATACAAATCAACTTCCTGGTCCTAATATTTAAAACCTTAACATTTTAGATACTGGCTCCTCTCCAAGATCCACCATGCAACTGTGCTTATTGAAGATGCTGAGGTGTATGGAACCCATGTGCAGATTCTCCAAAGTGTTTCCTGTCTTAGGTTCCCGACTCTGGAAAGAAAAAATTAGCATATTTAGAGATATAATGCAAGTCACATCTTCTCACAATCAAATCTTCCTATGATAGTGCAGCTTTAACAGGAGTGACAAGGAGTAAAGAAAAATGTAGGAAGTAAAGTGGGAAGTTCTGGTGCCCCCAGCATATGAAGGACATAGAACTGTTGGAGGGGGTCCAGAGGAGGCCACAAAGATGCTCAGAGGTTTGGAGAACCTTCCCTATGGGGACAGGCTGGGAAAGTTGTGGTTGTTCAGCCTGGAGAAGTCTCCAGGGAGAACTTCGAGCAGCCTTCCAGTACCTGAAGGGGGCTACTAGAGCCAGGAAGGGACTTTTTACAAGGGCTTGTAGTTGTAGGATCAGAGGGAATGGATTGAAGCTTGAGGAGGCCAGATTTAGAGTGGAGATGAGGAAGAAGTTCTTTATAGTGAGGGTGGTGAGACACTGGAACAGGTTGCCCAGGGAAGTTTTGGATGTCCCCTCCCTGGAGGTGTTCAAGGCCAGGCTGGATGAAGCCTTGAGCAACCTGGGCTGGTGGAAGGTGTCCTTGCCTATGGCAGGGGGTTGGAATTTGATGATCTTTAATGTCCCCTCCAACTCAAACTATTCTCTGAATCTGTGAGGAAAACAATGAGAAAAGAAAAGATATGCCTCCAAAATTGGGTAGACTTAACAGGGGAAGAATTATTTCGTAGACATCCAAAATTTAGTTTTGAGCTTCAGTCTGGTGGATTTATTACAGGTACTGATGAAATTAGTGAGACTTGGAAAGTTTCTGCCCAAGGAGCTTAGGGTCCCTGTATGATATGTTGTGTGGGAGCAAAAGGAAAGAGACAAATGAGCCAGTATGGAGATAAAACTTCTACAGCTGCAAGGAAAATAGGGCATCACTTATTTGTGCACTGATACACCCACACACTCAATTCCTTTCTTGGCTACTGCAAGATAGTTTTCCAAATGTTTCCTTTAAAGTAAATGAGGAAAGAAGTGGAAGAAAAATGAGGAAGAGAGAGCGGAATACCAGGTAAAAGGAGTTTAAAATCTTACTGTGAGTGGGTTTCTCTCTGTTTTGTTGCAGCATCAAATCAGGCAACAATTTGAGCCTAGCTAGGAACTACCTGATGAGAAGATCCTTGTTTTATTTCCTTCTAAGAGCATACTGTGCATGCCTGCTGCTGCAGGTGGAGCTTCACTTGGTTTTTTTTTTGTCATGTTTGCAGCAAAACTCATGTCAAAATAAACACACATTCCTAGATCTAAATACCAGCACAAATAATCACCATGAAGCAAAAGGATTTGATGGTGTTGGGAACTTTTCAAGTTCGGGGAGTGCTGGTGGACAAGAAGCTCAACAGGAGCCAGCAGTGTGCACTTGCAGCCCAGAAAGCCAAGCAGAGCCTGGGCTGTAGCAAGAGAAGTGTGGCCAGCAGGGCCAGGGAGGGGATTCTCCCCCTCTGCTCCACTCTGGGGAGACCACACCTGGAGCTCTGTGTCCAGTTCTGGAGTCTCTGCTGCAAGAAAGATCTGGAGGTGCTGGAACATGTCCAGAGAAGGGCCATGAGGATGATCAGAGGGCTGGAGATTCTCTGCTCTGGAGACAGACTGAGAGAGTTGGGGTTGTTCAGTCTGGAGAAGAGAAGGCTGTGAGGAGACCTTCTTGTGGCCTTCCAGTATCTGAAGGGTGCTCCATGAAGTCTGGGGAGGGACTTTTGAGGGTGTCAGGGAGTGGGATAGGACTGGGAGGAATGGAACAAAACTAGAAATGAGTAGATTCAGATTGGATGTTAGAAAGAAATTCTTCGCTGTGAGGGTGGTGAGACACTGGAACAGGTGTCCCAGGGAGGTGGAGGTTTTTCAAGTTTTTGCAGGCAGGCAGGCTGGATGTGGCTGTGAGCAACCTGATGTAGTGTGAGGTGTCCTTGCCCATGGCAGGGAGTTTGGAACTAGATAATCCTTGTGGTCCTTTCCAACCCTGACAATTCTGTGATTCTATTTTCAAAGCATATAGAAGCAACGTTCTTGTGTTTAGAAAAGAGGGAGTATGCAAAACTGCCAGTTTTCCATCAGGATCAATGTTCCCCCTGTTTGGGCTTTTATTGCTTTAAACAGAATCCTAGAATCATAGAATTGTTTTGGTTCAAAAAGCCTTTTAAGTTCATCCAGTCCAACCTTCAGCCTGAGTCCAACCTTCAGCCTAAGTCTACTGTGGCCATTAAACTGTGTCCTGAAGTGCCATGTCCACCGTAAAGGACTTTGAACTGAGGGGATGGACATGGACAGTGTTCATTCTGCTGCCTTCTCACAGCATGGGGGGCTTGCTGACTGGCTAGTTTCCAGCCAGTTGTATCCTAGTCTATTGCAGCCTACTTTTATTCTATCTCTTCCCATCTCTGCCAAAGCTACTAAGCATGGACACCCTCACCAGTGTGTAAGTAGTGGTGGCTGGTCAGAAGCATTCATTAAAACTACTCTGTGGTGGAATCTCTACAGAAAGCAGCAGGCAGTCGCTGTCCCACCAAGGGTGTGGCTTTCTCCATGCTGCTTTGCATCTGAGTTTCACAAACACAGAGGCTCAGGGACGAGGCTCCAGAGGGATCGTAAAACATTTTGCTAGTCTGTCATTAGCACCAACCTGGTTGTTAGTGGGGTGGGGTGCTCCATCTCCTTTCTGGCCCTAGCCCCAAGACTGCTGACAGATTTATGGGAAGCAGAATACAGACACACTTCTAGCTTCTGCCCAGCATGGCAAAGGTTGTTGGTTCCCAACGAACTGGACCCACTCCAAGGTGCAGCTAATTGTGTCACAATAAGTGACTCCAATAGTAACACTGAGAACTGTAAAGTGGATAAACAGTTTTGCAGATTCATCCAAATACTGATATGATTTCTTTGTGTAGTTCAAACAGTAGGCTAATAAGGCAGGGAAGGAGACACAAGGTTTTCCTCTAAGACCTTATAACCTATGTACAAACGAAGAACCTGCTCCTGGGAGATGCTGAGCTCACCCATACTGCAGTATGGGTGATAGGTGCTGTGTAACGGCCTAGGTTAGCTTCCTAGAGCATCCTAAATGTATGCTGAGGAGGTGGAAGAAGGTTGATGTTGGATCTTGTTTGACACAAGACAGAAGACCAAGTCAGCCTGTTAAGAGGGGTAAGAATCCTGAGAAGCACATCTAAGAATCATGGAGTCATAGAATTTTTTCAGTTGGAAAAGACCTCCAAGCTCATCCAGTCCAACCATCAACCCAAGACCACCACGGCCGTTAAACCGTGTCCCAGACTGCCATGGCCACACATTTTGTGAACACCTCCAGGGATGGGGACTCAACCACATCCCTGGCAGCCTGTTCCAACTTCTAGATATAGCTGGTGAAAGTCAGTAACAGAAGGGTGAGCCAGGAGCCAGCTCAACCCAGGAAAAGAGACGGCAATCCCCCAGTAATTTCTAACTACTTAGGTATGGTTGCCTATAGGACTGTGACCAGATGTAAACTCTGCTGTTTTTCTTGCTTTTTGGGTGACTTTGGAACACAGCTAAGAATGTAATTTTGTGGAGGTTTGTTAAGGAGCAGAGGATGCTGTTATTGAAAGGAATAGTGAGTCCTAGATTTCATTAATTAGGTGCAAGGCAGGAAGATTGATGTCCCTGCTACGTTTTTAGGATTTTTCTTGCTTTTGATTGCTGTTTAAGAATCACTGCTCCCAAGGGATCACACTAACTCCCCTGAGTTTAGGATTAGCTGGGGTGATAGCCTCAGGTTTGCATATAAAGGAATTCCTTTCAGGTCCTGCTTTGGGCTCTGCCACTGTTTGGCTGGGGTTGTACAGATAGTGAAGGCAGACACTAGGTATCACAGGGACAGCCTTCAGTAGAGAGTGAAGTGGGTAGCAGCAAACAATAGGAATATCCATACCAAAAGGTACTTGTTTGGACAGGAATGAAGACAGAGTGCTTTCCTTAAAGAACTTATTATCTAAACAGCACATAAAGACAGAGCCCATTCTCTGGGTGCTGTTGTTAGTGCTCTCTTAATTCATACCCTGGCTTACTGCATGCTGACTTCTTGTGTAGACAAGCAGAATCTAAGCATTGCAAAACTGCAAGTGGTTAAAGTGATCTCACCTAGCCTTTCTAATGGGACATCATGCAGGTAAGGTTGTAGGCAACCAGAGCATTGAGTTTTGGAGAGGTCCCTCTTACACCGCTGCTGCTTACAGGTGGAGCTCCTGCAGCCATGTCTGATAAACTTTCACTGAGTGTGATAGTGGTTCTGCCACTATGAATGGCAGTGGGGAGACTGGGAAACAGGAGTCATGGAAATAGAATCATTGAATCATTTTGGTTTGGAAAGACCTTTAAGATCATTGAGTCCAACCACTCTCTAACTCCGCCAAGGCTGGGGCTAAACCATGTCCCTCAGCACCACATCTCTGCCTCTTTGAGACAACCCCAGAGATGGGGATTCAGCCACCCTATTCCAGTTTTGGAGAACCCTCTCAGTGAAGAATTTTCTTCTCATATCCAACCTAAACTTCCCCTGATGCAACCTGAGGACATTTCCTCTCACCCTATTACTTGTTACTAGGGAGAAGAGCCCAGCACCCACCTGGCTCCAAATCTCCTTTCAGGGAGTTGTAGAGAGGCAGAAGGTCACCTTTCAGCCTCTTTTTCTCCAGACTAAACAACCCCAGTTCCCTCAGCTACTCCTCAGAAGTCCTGTTATCCATATAGTTTGTTCATGGCATTTTCTCACTGCCCAAGACTCTTTCCAGGCATTGGGTGCTACCCTAACTCTCAGGTGCTGCCCCCCTGAGCATGCCAGCTAACCTCACCTCCTGCCACTAGATTCACAGATGATTCATGGAACGTTTTATGTTGGCAGGGACCTTGAAGATCACCTCCCACTAGACCAGGTTGCTCAAGGCCTCACTCACAGATATTTTCTGTGGATAGTTTTTTGTGCAAGCAGTAGCAGCTAGAAACTCTGAGGCACGCCAGAGGGGTCCCAGAGACAATGTTCCTTTTGCCTCAAGAGCTGCAGAGCCTTATGAGGTGGCACACACCACAACATCATTTAGAAGCTTATAAAACCCTTCTACCTGCCCCACAAAGCATTACCAGCTCAGAATTTCCTAGGTGTATCTAGTAGGAGAGGTTCAGAATTTATCTTCTGTAATTCACCAAACACATGAGCAATTTCTGGAATGGAACAGTTCTGTTCAGTCTTTATAAATTTATGAGTGGGTTTGTGGCCTGTCACTAATAGATCTCTAAATTAATAAGCTGATGTGTACTGCAGAACTCTCTAGGGCAAGCTCCTTTTAACTCTAGAGCTTTGCCTTGTGTCAGGCTGTGGATTCACCCTCAGCAAAGGGCTGCATTTTCAGCCTGCTGTTCCTTGGCTGGTAGTTTACAGTAAGTCACCTTCTCCTTCCATCAGTTAATATTAAGTATGGAAAAAAAATAATCACTGTCTTCTAGCACTGAGCAAGAAGATTAATCTCTTCTTTTAATGGAATTCTGGAATGATGGGAAGGAAGAATGGAGTGGTTGTGCTTTACAGAGTATTTTCAAGGAGGGAGAAGACACCACCAGTTCATTACATATGGATTGTGGTCAATGCCTGTAAACTCCACAGCTGCTCAGAGGCAGGCAAGGCTTCCCTGGGTGCTTGCAGTGCTTGCTCACCAGCTTTAGTGCAACCAACCAACCAATGCACCAGCAGAAAGACAGGAGGTTACATCCGGTCCCATGGGATCATGTTGTGGCTACCCAGAGATTGTAGATTGTAGGCAGGAGAGGCAAGAGCTGTATCCTGTACCAAGGAGCTAGGAGCTACCTCAGGCTAGTTTTATTTTAATACTGTTTCCCTCTCTTCCTGCTCACCTAAGAAATTTCTATGAAATGCCCAATCTTGCTATGTTAGCTAGCAACAAATAAGCAGGAATTATATGACTAGCTCATAGGATCCCAGAATTTCAGAATGGCAGGGGTTGGACGGGACCTCTGGAGAACTTGTAGTCCATCCCTTCAGCCATAACAAGTTCACCTAGAACAGAACATGTCCAAGTGGGCTTTGAAAGTCTTCAGAGAAGAAGACTCCACAACCACTCCAGGCAGCATGCTCCAGGGCTCTTTTAGCCTCACAGCAAAGAAGTTTTTCCTTAAATTCCAGAGAAACCTCCTGGGTTCCATTTTGTGGCTACTGCTCCCTGTCCTGTCATTGGTCACTACTGAAAAGAGCCCAGTCCCATCCTCTTCACCTCCACCCTTTTAGCTCTTGATGAGTATTGATCAGATCCCCTCTTAGGCTGCTCTTTTCCAAGCTCAACAGCCCCACGGCTCTCAGCCTTTCCTCCTCACAGAGATGCTCCAGGGAAGCCCCTTATCTTTGTAGCCTCCTCTAGACTCTCTCCAGTTCCTCTGGAACTGGGAAACCCAGAAGTGGACACAAATCCTCCAGGTGTGGCCCCATTAGGACAGAGTAGAGGGGGAGAAGAACTTTCCTTGACCTGCTGGCCACACTGTTCTCAAGGTATGCCAGGATATCGTTGGCCTTCTTGGCCATGAGAATGCATTTCTTGCTCATGGTGAAGCTGCCATCCACCAGCTCTCCTGGTGTAAGTGCTGCACCTCCTAAAGAGCTGTGTCTGCAAACAGGTGAGAGCCCCACTCCTTACAGCCCCACATACACTGAGCTGCTCTGTGAGATGAAGGGCCATGAGGAGGATCAGAGGGCCAGAGCACCTCTCCTACGAGGAGAGACTGAAAGAGTTGGGGCTATTCAGTCTGGAGAAGAGAAGGCTCTGAGGAGACCTTCTTGTGGCCTTCCAGTATCTGAAGGGGGCTCCAAGAAAGCTGGGGAGGGACTTTTTAGGGTGTCAGGGAGTGATAGGACTGGGGGGAATGGAGCAAAACTAGGAATGGGTAGATTCAGATTGGATGTTAGGAAGAAGTTCTTCACTGTGAGGGTGGTGAGACACTGGAACAGGTTGCCCAAGGAGGTGATAGAGCCTCATCCCTGGAGGTTTCTGCAGCCAGGCTGGATGTGTCTGTGAGCAACCTGCTGTAGTGTGAGGTGTCCCTGGCCATGGCAGGGGGGTTGGAACTGGATGATCCTTGAGTTCCCTTCCAACCCTGACAATTCTATGATAATATGATTCTATGATGAGAGGTGCTTCATAATGGTCTTATCTGCCCTGGAAGACTCAGATAGTGTGGGTTTTATATGGGCCTGCATGGCTAGATACAGTCACAAAAGTGTATCAGGCTGTTAGCTACTTAAAAATGGTGAAAAAGAGAAAAAGTCAGTTTGGGCGTGGAAGGCTGTGGGCGGAAGGAATGGAGTAAGCACTGCAATACACCCATCTTCTCTAGGTTTAACTGTTCCATCCCCACACCTCCAGGAGGAAAGCACACCTTCAACCAGCCCTTCAGCTGGCATCAATCAGGAAGCCTCTCTGAACACAGCGGTTTCAAATGTATGCATCAGCCAAGCAGTGCTGGGCAGGGTTTGCATCATTCCTCGAAGACCCAACGAGCATGATCACTACGTATTATTCAAGGCTTATTTGGTAGGCAAAGGCCAGCTCTCTGTGGCTAAGCAGGAACCTATTACAGAGGGAATGCATTCATATAGAGCAGCAAAGTGCCTGCACTTCTGATTAAATAGAGAAAGGCAGAAAAAAAAAATGGAAATTAGTATTTCTGTAGAGAATAAAAGTAAGCTCAAGCTCTTTAACCATTTCCAGAGGTGTTCCATAAAACAGAGCAGGGAGAAAGAAACGGAGACAGAGGGAGAAGCACAGAGAGACAGACAGGGAGAAAAATGTTTAGGATGCACACTGCATTTATTGTTTCTTGACTACTGAAAAATGATCCCTCTCACTGCTGTTTGCACCTGACTTTCAAGAAGCCCCCAGAATAGATGGTATCTCATGCATTAGCTGGCTAGGCTGGGTAATAGACTGTACATCATTAAACACACAGCGATGAAACATTCATCGAGGCTGCTCTCATTTCCCAGATTCTCCTTTTCACACACAGCTAGGTGTGCCAGAATCCTTTCCTTTCCTCCTTTGGCAAGAGGGCAAGCAAGGAGTCGTGTCACAAACCGGTGCCAGTGCCACCTATGAGTCAGTGTGATGTATTTAATGCTTCATTTGTTGCAGGCTAAGTACATTACCCCTGCAGTGCTCTAACCTCCCAGTGGCTCAGTGCCAAGCAGCCCGAGTCTGGTCCTGAACCTGAATCCACTACTCCACATTTGGCTGCAGTGTGTCAGTTGTCTCTAATACGTACATTAGATCTGGGCATCATTGTGCATCCTTTTAGCATTACACTCTGATATTTAAAACACTTTTTTTTCTTTCTTTTTTCTTTCTTTTTCTTTCATTTCCTTTTTGTTTTAAATATTTGTTTTCATTTCCCCCCTTTTTATTCTTTCTTTTTCTTTTTTCTTTCCTTTTATTTTTATTTTTTTTTTCATTTCCCCCTTTTAATTATTTTTTCTTTAATTTTATTTTTTAAAATCTTTTTTCTTCCCCTTTTTCCTTTCTTTTTCTTTTCTTTTTTAAAAATATTTTTCCTTCCCCCCCCCTTTTTTCCTTGCTTCCCCCTTTCTTTTCCTTTCTTTTACTTTCCTTTTCTTTTTTCTTTCTTTTTCTTTTTAAAAATTATTTTCCTTTTTCCTTTTTTAAAATTTCTCCCCTTTTTTCTTTCTTTTTATTTCTTTTCCTTTCCTTTTCTTTTTTTAAATCTTTTTTCCTTCCCCCTTTTTTCTTTCTTTTTATTTCTTTTTCTTTCATTTTCTTTATTATTTCCTTTTCTTTCTTTTTCTTTCCTTTTCTTTCTTTTTTTACTTTTTAGTCTTTTTTCCCTTTTTAATCTTTTTTCCCCTTTTCCACCTTTTTTCCCCTTTTCCACCTTTTTTCCCCTTTCTCTCTCTTTTTTTCTTATCCCCAAATATAATAATGCGTTTCCCTGTAACACATCAAAAAATGGGAATAGAAAAATTAGACCTGAATTTGAAGCGCAAAAAAAAATAATAAATTCTTTTTTGGGGATGTTTTCATCATTTTTGTACTAAATCTGGAGCAAAAAAATATAGGCCTTTGCAATACAGCACGCGGAGCTGACATACAGCTCTTGATGTTCAGGGTTAAATTTAAATCTACATTGCCTGGTTACCAATCTCTGCAGTTGCACCCAGGCAGGACTAGGAAAGATTGATGATTGTGATTGTGAGATTAATCCTGTAATGTTTACAAGACTCCTGAGCTGAAACCTGGTTGGTCATATCATGCTATCCAGAGAAGGCCGCTTGGCTTGCCAGGGTAATTTCTTCTGATGCAGTAAATAACTAGGCATAATGAAAATACTCTGATGTATTCTACTGTCTGATTGATGCTCTGCATGCGATACGGCAAAGCAGTGCACTCCCCATCACACATTTACATATACAAACCAGCAGAAGAAGCATGATAATGTCAGCATCCTCCAGAAGCCCTAGGATGCTACACAATTTTATAGCAGTTATGAATTACTGTTGACCTTTCTGGCCTCTTCTACCAGTATGCTAGACTCAAGCATATTGAAAGTCATCAGTCTGAAGCAGTCATTCTTTACATAATTATGGCTATTTGTGGGGGGAGGGGGGGAGAAGAAGGGGGTTTCTTTTATTGGTAAAAATTAGCATTAAAGAATAGCACCGCGGCGATTCCACGGCCACTCGGCTTTGAGCAGATATTTTTAATAGAAAGAAGGAAAAAGGATGCTTTGCATTCTACCAGCTCTTTATTATTTCTTTTAAATAACCCCAACAATATCAAAACATGGACTTTTAACAACACCAGTGGCTTTGAATTCCACCAAATTCTCTATCCCCCCCTATTTTTTGTTTTTATAACCCTGACAATACCAAAATACGGACTTTTAACAACCCCAGGGGCTTTCAATTCCACCAACTTTTCTTTTTTTGTTCCTTTTTTTTGGTTTGTTTTTATAATCCAAACAATACCAAAATATGGACTTTTAATAACCCCAATGGCTTTGAATTCCACCAGGTTTTCTTTTTTGTAATTTTTTTTAATAATCCAAACAATACTAAGATATGGACTTTTAACAGCACTAAAGGCTTTGAATTCCACCAACTTTTGTTTTATTTTTTATTTTTATTTTTTAATAATCCAAACAATACCAAAATATGGATTTTTAACAACCCCAATGGCTTTGAATTCCACCAACTTTTAGTTTATTTATTTATTTATTTATTGTTAAATCCAAACACCACCAAGATATGGACTTTTAACAACCTTAATGAATTTAAATTCCACCAACTTTTATTTTTTTTTAAATAATCCAAACAATACCAAAAGATGGACTTTTAACAACTTTAATGAATTTAAATTCCACCAACGTTTATTTCTTTTTACTTTCTTTTTTTTTAATAACCCAAAGAATATCAAGATATGGACTTTTAACAACCCCAATGGCTTTGAATTCCACCAGCTTTTATTTTATTTTAATTTATTTTATTTTATTTTTGTAATACAAACAATACCAAAATACAGACTTTTAACAACCCCAATGGCTTTGAATTCCACCAGCTTTTATTTTATTTTATTTTATTTTATTTTATTTTATTTTATTTTATTTTATTTTATTTTATTTTATTTTATTTTTGTAATACAAACAATACCAAAATACAGACTTTTAACAACCCCAATGGCTTTGAATTCCACCAACTTTTATTTTAGATTTTTTTTGGTTTTATAATCCAAACAATACCAAAACAGGGGACTTTTAACAATACCAAAATATAGACTTCTAGCAATTTGGCACTTACTGAAAGGGCAGAGCTGGTGTCCTGCTTTCAAACAGCTTTCCTTATTTATTTATTTCACCAAGCAGGCTTAAATGGTCTCAGCACTTAGCACTGTCATTTGAACTAAATTTCTGGCTGGATTTTGCTAGTCTCAAATTAACAGGGAACGCTCAGTAGTGGCATAAAAAGTCTTTCAAGTACAAATATAGCTTAAATCTTTGAAATCGTGTCTGTGCCCTCGTTAAAGGAGCTTCCATATTTTATACTAAATATTTGAATAATCAGGCTTTCAGAACATCACTAAAACACAGCTCCTTATTATCATTTGCATTTTAATGCCCTTAAAATTATTACACTAAGGGAAATGTTTTTGATACATTACAGCATTTCCTCTAAATGTGTGATTATGTTAATGGGTTTTCAATCAGGATCCTAGCCTGACACCATAGGAAAATTTATGCAAAGTTCATACCCTGTCAGGGCCTTTAATCAGGACCATTTATTAGACCCCTGCCTTCTTTGATGGTTGCTGCTCCCTTTATTAAATATACTGACTTGGCCATCTGAAGAAAAGGACAATAAAAGGTTACTGGGGATGAAAGCATGAATGCTATTTGCTCATGTTTCCTTTACAGACACTTCTTCAATAATTAAGGAAGGGCTTTCTTTGGCCTTTTAGGCTTTTGAAGTGCATATCAAACATAACACTTAGTTCTTGTTTTTACGGAATGCTTAATGCACAGATTTAGGCTTAAGCACAAGTAAACTGTCTTAGGGCTTTGCTGCAGTATTAATTTCCAGTGATTTGTTCACCAAAATCACAACAGTCACCTATGGCTACTGACTCATCCAGAGACACTGGAGGCAATTAAACTTATTATCATTGAGCAGAAATACCAAAGACAATGGACTCTGCTTTCTTCCCCCCATCTTCTTTTTTTTTCCTTAAAGTGGTCGTTTTTCCAGCTTCTCTCTAGGCAAAGCTTAGCACGGCAAAGGCAGCACTGACTCTGATAAAACAGCCTGCAATGTGAGAAGTGCTTCAGGAGCCTTCCATGGAGCTGCTGCTTTATAAAATTAGTCAATGCACTGCTTAAGGATTTGCAGGAGGGTTCAAACTGGCTGTGAGTGACACTGGTTTTGGTTTTTTTTTGGTTTGTGGGGTTTTTTTTTAATTTTTTTATTTTTTTTTTCACTCCTGGCTCACATGCAGAGAAAAACACAACAAACAGCAGCTCTAACTAAGTAGTATTGACAACCTGGGGTTTGGATACAAATTCAATATGAGAAAACAGACTCACTTCAATGAAATACAAATAAACAAGGAATTCTGTTTTAACATGTCTAAATAGGTAGTAGGTGAGTGACAGGCTTGGGTCTCATAGGAAAGCCATTAGTAGAGCATTTGATAGGAAAACGTTTGATTTGAATGCAAGTTGCGTTTCCCCTCAGGGGGTGATCTGAGTGGTATACTGGGGATTCACAGGCGCCCTTTTCACTGCAAAATGCCTACTGGGCTGTATCTTGATAAATGAAATTTGTGGGATCTCCTAATACTAACAAGTATATAACTATATCATCTGTTTAGGAGGCATGCTAATTAGAGTGGTTCGCTGATGTTCATTTCTTCATTCTGCAAGAAAAAAAAATCATAATAAAAATCATATATTAAAATAGTTTTAATAATGAGCACCTGGGTCAATTCTATGTCCAGCCTGGGAAAAAAAATAATAATACTTCATTAGTTTAATTATCAATATTTATTACTCTGAAAAAAGAAAAAAGAATTCATTATTTTTCCCCACAAGCAATTGGCAAATGTTCAGTGAAAAGATAGGATTGCAGCAAGGAATTAGTTACATAAATGCTACTGACTTCATCTAGAGTAAGTTTGAAGATAAGAAACTTTGAATTGCACGGTTATTTGGCTTTTTTAAATTTTTGTTTTGTTTCTTTAAGCAGAAATGGAATTGCCACACAGAAATATTATCCTCAATATATCTACGGCCATCATCTAATGAATAGTCTCTAGCAAGTTACTCAGATGAAACCCAGCACATCCATACTAGTGCTTAGATGCCTACCTGTGTTTTGTGTGCATGTCTGTAGAGGGTAGATGCCTTTGTAACAAATCAAATGGGTACCCAAATTGCAGAACAAAAAAAATAGTGCTCTGGTTTAGAAACTGAGGGGAGATTTGACTTTGAACTTATTTTTTTTATCTCCCCCCTGCACCCCCCCTCAGAGTCTCACAGAAAACCAATTTAAACATTTTATACCTTAATACGTGACCCGAACATGCACCCTTTAAATTTTAATTTCCTTCAACCACAAAGCAAGAATATTCAAAGAACACAGAGCCAAGCTCAAAAGAAATGAACCAAGGCATTAAGGAGTTAAACGTTCAGAGATGAAGCTTGGAGTTCAGGGTTGTTTATGACACACACACAAAAATGCTGCTGAGGCTAATCTTTGTAAAACAACCCTTCAAAATTAGTGTTACATTTAATTGCTTGCATGTGTTTCTGATACATCTCATCAGTGCCAAGCATCATTTTATCTTTCTGTTTGTCCACACAAAGAAGCAGGCAGGCTTAAACGAACCCGGTAACGCCTGCGAGTTTGAAAGCAGGGAATGCACGGTATGCAGCTTAAAGCACATCAAAGAGGAGCTAACAGGCCCTCCCTGTGTCTTCCTATTAGACAACGCGTTGTTATTAAGGAGAAATCCTATTTCTTGTATTTATGAGCTTTAGCAGATCAGAAGATCATTAGTAAAATGAAAACAACAACAAACACCTCTCTGAACGTTTTCTCTTCCCGTGCAGCAAAGAAACGTAAAAAGCACTGCTCTGCTTCCCTGAGTAGGGGAAGCAGGAGGATATTAATTCATGTAAAGCAGAGTTTACTGGTTTCTGCTGCGGGAAGCTGTCCTGATTAGCGAAACGGCTCAGGTGTAAGGACTGCCAGGGGCTGAGGTGGCTTCGGAGGGCAGGAGAAGGCAGCAGGCAGCACATAAATGTGTCTCTGCGTCTGCCTGCATCGCTCATGCGCACGCACAGCCTGCTGCATATGTGAGGCCTTTCTGAAGGGAGGGAGAGGCAAACAATATAGATGAAAATCAGCAATCTGCAAAAGGCAGCAATCCCAGGATTCCGTCTGAGCCAATCACTTAACATATCATTCATAATGCTAGCCTGCTCCCATCATCCTCACCCTGTCACTGGCATCCTTCTTCATTTTCTCCTGCTTCTCAGTTCCAAGAAAGTGGAACCACTGTATCATTTACTGTCCACAGCCTAAGCTGCTGATTTGAAGGCTAATTTTTTTTTTTTTGTTTTCCATAATGTTGCATTACTTATCCTTTCTGCTGCCTAGAAAAGTTGGAGTTCAGAAAGCTCTCAGGTAATTTTAACACCAAAAACCACGCAGGGAGCTCAGTTTCCCCTCTTTTGTTTCCCCACATTCTATTTCCTTTACTAAAAATAATGTATTTGCAAGCTTTAAACAAATTACAATATGCAGTTTCCCCTTCCTTTTATTTTTTTTTCTTCTTTTTGTGTGTGTGTGTGTCTTTCAGGACTATACAACCAAGTCATGAAGGAAAACTTAAGTAGCAGCTTGTTTTTACCTTCAAGAAAATGTCTAAATTCTTAAAAGAATGCTGCTGTCATTTTTTTCTTTAGTGACAAGGTACATGACATTTATTAAGGATATTCCCCAAACATGGATAGTTACATTGCCTTTATTAATGATACCTAAAAGCAGATCTAGTGCTTTTTCTTTACTTGTCTTTTTTTCTTTTCTTTTTTTCTTTTCTTTTCTTTTCTTTTCTTTTCTTTTCTTTTCTTTTCTTTTCTTTTCTTTTCTTTTCTTTTCTTTTCTTTTCTTTTCTTTTCTTTTCTTTTCTTTCTTTTCTTTTCTTTTTCTTTTCTTTTCTTTTCTTTTCTTTTCTTTTCTTTTCTTTTCTTTTCTTTTCTTTTCTTTTCTTTTCTTTTCTTTTCTTTTCTTTTCTTTTCTTTTCTTTTCTTTTCTTTTCTTTCTTTTCTTTTCTTTTCTTTTCTTTTCTTTTCTTTTCTTTTTTCTTTTCTTTTTCTTTTTTTTCTTTTCTTTTCTTTTCTTTTCTTTTCTTTTCTTTTCTTTCTTTTCTTTTCTTTTCTTTTCTTTTCTTTTCTTTTCTTTTCTTTTCTTTTCTTTTCTTTTCTTTTCTTTTCTTTTCTTTTCTTTTCTTTTCTTTCTTTTCTTTCTTTTTTCTTTTCTTTTCTTTTCTTTTCTTTTCTTTTCTTTTCTTTTCTTTTCTTTTCTTTTCTTTTCTTTTCTTTTCTTTTCTTTTCTTTTCTTTTCTTTTCTTTTCTTTTCTTTTCTTTTCTTTTCTTTTCTTTTCTTTTCTTTTCTTTTTTCTTTTCTTTTCTTTTCTTTTCTTTTCTTTTCTTTTCTTTTCTTTTCTTTTCTTTTCTTTTCTTTTCTTTTCTTTTCTTTTCTTTTCTTTTCTTTTCTTTTCTTTTCTTTTCTTTTCTTTTCTATCCTAATTCCCCCATTATTATTATTATTATTATTGTTATTGTTACAGTGGACAGTGATGACTCTGTGTCTTAAGACCTAATCACTAGTGCCTATTAAATTTTGGTTTCATATGTTGCTGGAGGTAGAACTGATTATCATAGTGAATGAAATACTTGTTTGGCGTATTCCCAGAGGGCAAAAAGTCATTCTTCAAGGTGATGCATCTCATTTGAGGAATACATTAACAATTGAAGGCAGTTAAAAATACATGTGAACTCCCAGTGAGGCAAATCTGAGGTTGACCACATATATTTACTGACTGACTCTTGCCTCATTCAGGGGAGAAAACTGTGATATGGAAGGCTGGTTTCTGCAACACATGAGACCTTAATTTACAACTCTAATGTGGCAAGTAGATCATAGCTGCTTAGAAAATATTTAGGATTTAACGCTCTGTATGGGTTTTAGATGCCTTTTGTATCTTGGAAGGTTAAAGAAAAAGCATGAGAAAAGATAAGGCTCAACAGCCTTAAAGGTCAAGTTTGTGATAGAAATTAACTTCTTATTTCAAGGTTGCGTGATAAAATAAAGAAGAAGACAGATGCATTTCTGAAGCCATGCTGAGATCCACAGAGGAAAGTTCCACACAATAGAAAAGAGGAGACAGGTTAGATAAAGGCCAGGGTGATTTCTGTGAAAGGGCAGGTTACAAAATGAGTGCATTAATTGCAGCAGCACCCTGAACGGATTGGGTGATGCAGAGGATATCCTGCCTGATAACCAAACATATTACTGGAATAAATGATTTCTTTTTTTCCCCCTCCAAAATAATTTTCAAAACATTTGCTGTTTTAGAGGGAAGTGAGGCAGACATTTCTGCTTGAAATATTTCTATTGAAATATAAAGTCAGGGTACCTAAGCTGCTCAGGCAGAGCTGAGCACTAACCATGTGAAATACAAAATGCAAAGCAACAATGTGCAACAAAAACCAAAGCAATGAACTACCTGCACTTGCTTTGTCATTAAATTAAAAGTTATATTCCACCATGCAGCTTTGTATGTGTTTGGAAAACAAGCCCCTGATTTTTTGGAAAGGTGCAAGAATTGTCATTTTGATTGACAAAGAATCACAGAATCACAGAATTATCCAGGCTGGAATAGTCCTCTGAGATTATCAAGTCCGGGAGCACTACTAAATTATCAGACTCTCCTCCAGCAGGTACAGTCAGACAATCAGGGAGGTTTGCAGAATGGAAAACAGAGGTAGATTAGACTGGAATGTTTTTCATCCCCAAATAATATCTTTTTGCCAAATTCAAGTAACTGTAGTTTTTACTGCACAGTGCAGTCATCAATGAATGCATTCATGCATTTCACACCCTTACATAACCACGTTTGTGTTTGTCTGAGACAGGGTAATCCATAGAATCATTGAATCATAGAATCAAGAAGGCTGGAAGAGACCTCAAAGATCATCAAGTCCAACCTGTCACCCTAAACCTCATGACTATCTAAACCATGGCACCAAGTGCCACGTCCAATGCCCCCTTGAACACCTCCAGGGATGGTGACTCCACCACCTCCCTGGGCAGCACATTCCAATGGCCAACCACTCTCTCTGGGAAGAACTTTCTCCTCACCTCCAGCCTAAACCTCCCCTGCACAGCTTGAGACTGTGTCCTCTTGTTCTGGTGCTGGTTGCCTGGGAGAAGAGACCAACCCCCTCCTGGCTACAACCTCCCTTCAGGTAGTTGTAGACAGCAATGAGGTCACCCCTGAGCCTCCTCTTCTCCAGGCTAAACACCCCCAGCTCCCTCAGCCTCTCCTCATAGGGCTTGTGCTCAAGGCCTCTCCCCAGCCTCGTTGCCCTTCTCTGGACATGCTCCAGCAATTCAACATCTTTCCTAAACTGAGGGGCCCAGAACTGGACACAGTACTCAAGGTGTGGCCTAACCAGTGCTGTGTACAGGGGGACAATGACCTCCCTGCTCCTGCTGGCCACACCATGCCTGATGCAGGCCAGGATGCCATTGGCTCTCTTGGCCACCTGGGCACACTGCTGGCTCATGTTCAGCTGCTGTCAAGCAGTACCCCCAGGTCCCTTTCCACCTGGCTGCTCTCCAGCCACTCTGACCCCAGCCTGTAGCTCTGCATGGGGTTGTTGTGGCCAAAGTGCAGCACCTGGCACTTGGATTTGTTGAATGCCATCCTGTTGGACTCTGCCCATCTGTCCAGCCTGGCAAGGTCCCTCTGCAGAGCCCTTCTACCTTCTAACAGATCAACACCTGCTCCCAGCTTGGTGTCATCTGCAAATTTACTGATGATGGACTCAATCCCCTCATCCAGATCATCAATAAAGCTATTGAACAGGATGGGGCCCAGCACTGATCCCTGGGGGACACCACTAGTGACAGGCTGCCAGCTGGATGTGGCACCATTCACCACCACTCTCTGGGCTCTGGCCCTCCAGCCAGTTCCTAACCCAGCACAGTGCTGCTGTCCAAGCCACAGGCTGCCAGCTTGGCCAGGAGTTTGCTGTGGGGGACAGTGTCAAAGGCCTTGCTGAAGTCCAGGTAGACTACATCCACAGCCTTTCCCACGTCCACCAGGAGGTCACCTGAGCATAGAAGGAGATCAGGTTGGTGAGGCAGGACCTGCCCTTCCTAAATCCATGTTGGCTGGGCCTGATTCCTTGGCCATCCCTCAGGTGTGCAGTGATTGCCCCCAGGATGATCTGCTCCATGATTTTTCCCTGGCACTGAGGTCAGGCTGACAGGCCTGGAGTTCCCAGGTTCTTCTGTCCGTCCCTTCTTGTGGATGGGTGTCACATTGGCCAGTTTCCAGTCTTCTGGGACCTCTCCAGTGAGCCAGGACTGGTGGAAAATGATGGAGAGAGGCTTGGCCAGCTCATCTGCCAGCTCTTTCAGCACCCTAGGATGAATCCCATCAGGTCCCATGGACTTGTGAATATCCAAGTGACTCAACAAGTCTCGAACTAATTCCACATGGATTTCAGGAGTACAACAGTGCTCCTTGACCCCATCGACCAGCTCAGGAGGCCAGTTATCCTGAAGTCCTCCTGCCTTGCTGTTGAAAATGGAGGCAAAGAAGGTATTTAGAATCTCAGCCTTCTCCTCATCCTTAGTTACAATGTTATCCAGCTGACCTATATCATAGAATCACAGAATGGTTTTGGTTACAAAAGACTTCCAAGGCCATCCAGCCCAGCCATTCTCTAATTCTGCCAAGGCTGGGTCTAAACCATGTCCTTCAGCACCACATCACTGCCTCTTCAAAACACCTGCAGGGATGGGAATTCAACCACCTCCCTGGGCAGCCTGTGCCAGTGGCTGAGAACACTTTCGGTCAAGAAATTTCTTCTCATATCCAACCTAAATCTCTCCTGGTGCGACTTGAGGCCATTTTCTCTCGTCCTATCACTTGTTACTAGGGAGGAGAGACACTCACCTGGCTCCAACCTCCTTTCAGAGAGTTATAGAGACTGAGAAGGTGCCCCCTCAGCCTCCTTTTCTCCACAATAAACACCCCGAGTTCCCTCAGCTGCTCCTCTCCAGCCCTGTTCTGCAGATTCTTCACCACCTTTGTTGCCCTTCTCTGGACACATTTGAGCAGCTCCGTGTTCTTCTAGTGAGAAGCCCAAAGCTGATCCCAAGACTCAAGGTATGGCCTCAAATGTTGCTATCAAAGAAGTTCCAAAACATTAACCAACCACTACTATGGCTCTTGCACCCCCAGGAGCATTAACACCCAAGTTCTCCCTAGCACTACAGCAACCCATGACCCAAGCCATTTTCAGTCACCTAGTACATTAAGGCTGAAACCTCTTGAGATCAGCTCCTCTGTGTGGTGGAGATGTCACAGCATTATACTGCAGTCTATCAACCCACATGTTCCTTGAAACCCAGCTGGAACTGCTGAAGATTTCATGATAGCCATTTTCTGAGGGAGCAGCTGAAGGCAGGCTTGAAGGTAGGGAAAAGATAGAAAGAGGTTGAAGATGGAGTGGGACAAAATTTTGTCAGAGAACACTGCTCTCACCAGAGGAATAATTTGGGCAGTCTGCAATCTAAATTGTTACACAAGAAATTCTGCCCTGAGCCTCAGGATCTCACGTTACACACAAAGGAAAACTGCTTGGAGCAACTCTGCCAGGAATGGGGGCCTGGATCCTGCACTGAGACTGGTAGTTAAGATTTGCACAGGGAGCTCTGTCTGTAAGTTTAATTAGTCAGCTGTGTGAAAAGGAACTTAATGCTTAGTCAGAAATTCCTGAAAAAAATCTAAGATGATCCTGAGATGATCAGAGGACTGGAGCACCTCCCCTATGGGAATAGGCTGGGAGAGTTGGGGCTGTTCAATCTGGAGGAGAGAAGGTTCTGGGACCTTAAAGCAGCCTGCCAGTACCTGAAGGAGCTACAGGAGAGCTGGGGAGGGATTTTTACAAGGGCTTGTAGGGATAGGAGGAGGGACAATGTCTTTGATCTTGAGGAGGGCAGATTTAGACTGGAGATTAGGAAGAAATTCTTCACAGTGAGGATGGTGAGACATTGGAACTGGTTGTCCAGGGAGGTTGTGGATGCCTTCTCCTTGGAGGTGTTCAAAGCCAAGTTGGATGAGGCCTTGAGCAACCTGGGCTGGTATGAGGTGTCCCTGCCCATGGCAGGGGGAGAGAACTAGATGATCTTTAACATCCCTTCCTACTAAAACCATGCTATGAATCTGTGAACATACGAAATGGGCTGTTGGAGAATGGGAAGATGTGGTAAGAAGCCTTCCTGATCCTTAGCAGTGACTGCTGATAGCCAAAGATAAGGTTGGTTAAAATTACTGTCTCCTTATGAAGTTACAAAGCTAATTGCACCTCATCTGGGACCACAGAACCCAGAGCCAAGAAGGACCATCACAGGGAGGCCCATGCCACACAGCTAGGAAGGTTTACTCCTAGGCTGGAAGTGTGCATGGTTCTTAAGAGGATAAGGAATCTTGTGTTCAAGACTCCAATGGTAAATCAACCATATATTTTGCTGTTTCACTGTCATCATGATTTGGAATTGTTCTGAGAGAGATAATGTTCCACAGAGTTTATTTTACAGAGTGAATAACTGAGGAGCCTTAACCCTTGGATCCTAACACCTATTTCTGCTTTCTTCCCTCAAATCCCTTTCTCTTTTCATCTCTCTCTCTCTGTTTCCCATGTCCTTCCTGAAGCAGGGGTGGATACCTATCCCAGTTGCAGTTTTCCTGTGCTTTGCAGAGAGTGAAAATGTTTTCTGCACTGCTACCAGGTAGTAGCTTTATTTTCACACTGAAGGGATGTGTGAGCCATGGAGGCAGATTCTGCAGGCTGAGCTCAGGATCAGCACTTGTCACTGACTGGCTCAGTATTGTGTTTCAGCACTGAGGTAATGCTGCCTGTGCTAGCCAGCCCTCTAAGCAGAGTGGGTTGTTTTCACTCTCTGATACATTCTGGTTTATCATGCTGTATTATAGGATGTTAGGGGTTGGAAGGGACCTCCAAAGACTATCCAGTCCAATCCCCTGCCAGAGCAGGATCACCTAGAGCAGATCACGCAGGAACATACCCAGACAGGTCTTGAATGTCTCCAGAGAGATACTCTACAACCCACCCTGGGTTGCCTGTTCCAGTGTTCTGTCACTCTCACAGGGAAAAAAATTCTTCCTACTGTTTCCATGGAACTTCCTATGCCTCAGCTTCCACCACTGCCCCTTGTGCTGGCATTGGGCATCACCCAGCAGAGCCTGGCTCCAGCCTCTTGGCACTCCCCCTGCACATCTTTATCAACAGCAATGAGGTCACCTCTCAGGCTCCTCCTCTCCAAGCTACAGAGCCCTCAGCTCCCTCAGCCTCTCGTCATAAGGAAGATGTTCCACTCCCTTAATCATCTTTGTGGCTCTGTGCTAGACTCTCCCTAGTAGCTCCCTGTCCCTCTCGAACCGAGAGCCCCAGAACTGGACACAATATTCCAGATGTGGCCTCACCATGGCAGAGTTGAGCGGGAGGAGAACCTCTCTGGACCTACTAACCACAGCCCTTCTAATCCACCCCAGGATGCCCTTGGCCTTCTTGGCCACAAGAGCACATTGCTGGCTCATGGTCAACCTTCCATTCACCAGGACCCCCAGGGCCTTTTCCCCTTCACTGCTCTCCAGTGCAAAAACTGCACCTTCATTAACAAGCCTTTTAAATCACTCTGGAGAGCTGAGATGTCCTCATCATTTACTGTTTCAGCAACCTTTGTGTCATCCACAAGCTGGAGTCATAGAATAGTTACATTTGAAAAGACTTTTAAGATCATCAAGACCACCATGGCCACTAAAGCATGTCCCCAAGTGATGTGAGGTGATCTGATATCTACAATCTTGATAAAGAAGGGTCATTAACATTGGATCAAGATTTGAAACTGGGAGTTTGAGACAGAGACTGAAAAAGTGTCTGGGTTGTATCTCAGCAGATGCTGTCTGTAAGCCAAATGGGTGCGGCCTGTTAGCCCCATAGAGCTCCAGCTTTTGATCCATCATGTCTTTTAGTAATAAGTCAGCTGGCTGGAAGAAGTCCTTGCTACCTGTAGAATGTTTTCATCACCAAGGTCTTTAATCCTATTAAAAGACTGAAACAAGAAAACCCCATAAAACTTGATGACAATTACTGTCAGAAAATAATGCTGAGTAGCTCTGCCTATATTTTTGCCTCTCCTTGTAACTGCACTTCTACCCACTTTGTGAGCAGTGCCTTAAATTAACCAGTCTACTTTTTAACTTCCAATTAACACCCTTCTGTCCTGTAAGCAGCTCTCTGGTTGATCCCCTGCACCTTTTGAAACATTTGGAATTTGCCCCTTTTTCCATTTCTTTATGCTTAACACCTCTGGTTTAAAGAGATTCTGAGTGTGAGATATCTTGTCCAGGTAACAGAAGAATGCCTAATTTCAGCAAACCTCATTGCTCCAGAGGGTAACATTTCAATTACAGCAATCTCACATGGGACAGACACAGCTCCCTGATTTATTTCCAATCCCAAGCACAAATCCAGGCTGGGCAGGGACTGGCTGGAAAGCAGCCCTGAGGAGAGGGACTTGGGGGTGCTGGTGGAGGAGAAGCTCAACAGGAGCTGTCAATGTGCACTTGCAGCCCAGAAAGCCAAGCAGAGCCTGGGCTGCATCAGGGGAAGTGTGGCCAGCAGGGCCAGGGAGGGGATTCTCCTCCTCTGCTCCACTTTGCTGAGACCCCACCTGGAGTACTGCATCCAGTTCTGGAGCCTTTATTACAAGAGGGATCCGGACATGCTGGAAGGTGTCCAGAGAAGGGCCACCAGGATGAGCAGAGGGCTGGAGCACCTCTCCTATGAGGACACACTGAGAGAGTTGGGGCTGTTCAGTCTGGAGAAGAGAAGGCTCTGAGGTGACCTTCTTGTGGCCTTCCAGTATCTGAAGGGGGCTACAAGAAAGCTGGGGAGGGACTTTTTAGGCTATCAGGTAGTGATAGGAGTGGGGGGAATGGAATAAAGCTGGAAGTGGGGAGATTCAGGCTGGGTGTGAGGAAGAAGTTCTTCCCCATGAGAGTGGTGAGAGCCTGGAATGGGTTGTCCAGGGAGGTGGCCCCATCCCTGGAGGTGTTTGCAGCCAGGCTGGATGAGGCTCTGGCCAGCCTGATCCAGTGTGAGGTGTCCCTGCCCATGGCAGGGGGGTTGGAACTGGATGATCCTTGTGGTCCCTTCCAACCCTGACTGATTCTATGCTTTCCAACAAATAGCTGAAATATCTGCTGCACCTTCCTGTCTTTGTACCTCCGTATTTGATCAAAGAAACCCAGCAGTGAACCTACACATCAGACCTAGAAGATTTTTAGAGTATTCTTACTCCTTTTAATTTGATGGGCAATTGATATTTCATTGACAAACCTGGTGGCCTTCTATGAAAATGTCACAACATTAATAGATGAGGGACGAGCAACTGATATCATTTACCTGGACCTGAGCAAAGCCTTCAGACTGTCCGACACGACATCCTGGTCTCCAAGCTGGTGCAGTCTGGGTCTGATGGATGGACAACTCAGTGGATAAAGAACTTGCTTGATGGCCATGCCCAAAGAGTGGCTGTCAATGAGTCCATGTACAAGTGGAGGCCAGTGACAAGTGGAGTCCCCCAGGGATCAGTCCTGGGACCAGTCTTGTTTAACATCTTTGTTGATGGTTTGGACAGTGGCATTGAGGCTTGCCCAGCACCAAGCTGTGTGGTGTGGCTGACAGGCTGGAGGGGAGGGATCCATCCAGAGGGACCTTGACAGGCTGCAGAGCTGGGCCCAAGCCAACCTCAACATGAATGAGGTCACCCTCAGGCTCCTCCTCTCCAAGACACAGAGCCCTCAGCTCCCTCAGGCTCTCCTCATAAGGAAGATGTTCCACTCCCTTAACCATCTCTGCGGCTCTGTGCCGGACTCTTTTCAAGCAGTTCCCTGACGTCCTTCTTGAACTGAGGACTGTCCCAGAACTGGACACAATATCCCAGATATGGCCTCACCAGGACAGAGATGGATACTTTTAAATAAATACTACTAAAAGAAAAGCTTTCTTCCAAAATGATTGTGTATTTTCTTTGCTACTTCCAAAAATACAATCCCTCCTGTTACAACAAAGCTATCTGTGACTGCTCTTCTCTAAGCTCCCAGCATTACAGCACTTGTGTGTGCACAGCGTCTGTGCACAGGCTGCAAGCTTTCACAGGTGACAATTCCACACACCACAAACATTTCCATCCTGTAAGGCCTGATCTAGAAAAGTCCCAAAAAGATATGCTCCTGCCAACCTCTTCAAAGCTGCCACCTATTCAGGGAGTTCTTGCCCTCCCAGCTAATTTGCCTGGTGTGCTTTGTAGCATTCTGCAGTAATGTTTGTTCTAAGAACTATGTAGCTCCTCAAAACATCAAGTTTTTGTGCTGTCTGTCAATGCTCAGCTGACTGTTCTCCTGACTCTGGTCACAGACATTATCTTCTGTTCTTCAGTGGAAACTCATCAGAAAACAATCCTTAAAGTTTTTCACTTTTATCAAATAAAACTATTTCCATTGTTTTCCCCCCAGACAGGTTGATTCAGCCTTTTGTAGGCTGTCCTTGATCTGATTCTTTGGGGAGAAAAATCCCCCAGCCTGTAGTGCTCTTAACTGATTCAGACCAATGCTGGATTTCTCACCAAGTATTCCCCCTGTATGGAGGGAAATCTTCAAACCCTCATTGAGTGTTCCATAGCAAAATGCTAACTTAACAGAGAGGAGTTCCTAGGAGAGATCCACAGGAAAACAGCTCTGGACACAGCTCTGTAAACACAGCCTGGCGTAATCAGGAACATAGAATCATAGAATCATAGAATGGTCTGGATTGGAAGGGACCTCCAAAGGTCATCCGGTCCAATCCCCTCTACAGTCAGCAGGGACACCCTCCACTAGATCAGGTTGCTCAGAGCCCTGTTGAGCCTCACCTTCAATATCTCCAGGGATGGGGCCTCAACCACCTCCCTGAGCAACCTGTTCCAGTGTTCCACTACTCTCATGCTGCAGAACCTGTTCCTAACATCCAGTCTGAATCTGCTCTTCTCTAGTTTGAAGTCGTCGGTCAAGACCAACACCACAAATGACAAATTAGATTTCTGGGTTTGTGGTGTTCCCAGTAACTCAGGCACTGAAGAGAGTACACACACCTAAGATGCTCCCTTAGTTTCACCCAATGACTTCCTAACCCAACCCCTCTCACTGTGTTTCTCTCTGGATATGCAGATTGGTTTTCTCCTTTTAGATCCATAGAGAGCACTCACTCAGTGTCCTCCCCCTGGAGCACTCCTGGCTTTCTGAGCCAAAGTCTGCACACAGACTTGGTTAGAACCAAGGCTAATTAATTTACTTTTGATGATTTTGAAGTCCATCAGCACTTAACATATTTTGTTTATGATACAAACAGTCAAGAGAAAATCTGAAGAGGCCATGCAGTGTCTGCATACAAGCATGAAGCGTTTTAAGGTTCAGATGTCTTGGCTATGCTTGTGACATGCCACCTGAAAATACCATCTCATGGGTTGCATGACAAGAACCTCCTTGAAACAAGCTAGAAGGCTTTATTCAGATTGAAGATCTCAGAAGGACCTTGTCCAGTCCAAATACAAAATTGCTTCCATTGCTGCACACATCTGCAGAAATTCCACCTGCAGAAATTGCAAATACTCCAGATGTAAAGATAATGTTGCACAAACAGGCAGGACCAGGGCAGGGATTGTTCCCCTAGACTCACCACCAGAGAGGCCACACTGTGAGTGCTGGGTTCAGTTTTGGGACCCTCATCACAAGAAGGACATTGAGGTGCTGGAGCAAGTCCAGAGAAGGGCAATGAAGCTGGTGAAGGGTCTGGAGGACAGGGCTGGTGAGGAGCAGCTGAAGAACCTCGGGGTGTTTAGCCTGGAGAAGAGGAGGCTGGAGGGAGATCTCATTGCTCTCTACAGCTCCCTGAAAGGAAGTTGAAGCCAGGTGGGGGCTGGTGTCTTCATAAAAGTAAAAAGTGATAGAATGAGAGGACATGTCCTCAGGTAGTACCAGGAGAGGTTTAGGTTGGATATGAGAAGAAATTTCTTGACTGAAAGGGCTCTCAACCACTGGCACAGGCTGGCCAGGGAGGTGGTTGAATGCCCATCCCTGGAGGTGTTTCAAAGAGGCAGTGATGTAGTACTGAGGGCCATGGTTTAGCCCCAGCCTTGGTAGAGTTAGAGACTGTCTGGGCCGGATAAGCTTTGATGTCTCTTCCAACCCAAACCATTCTATAAACATCATATTCTGTTTGGGATGTCAAAGTTCCTCTTGCTGAAGACCACTTCATGCCAATCTCATCTCATCACCACTTTGGGCATCACAGATCTTCCACTTCAGATGAAAAAGCTACCTTAAAGCCATAATAAAAGGAAACCCAATTTTTATCCTTGGAAAACTGTCAGTTGCCCTCAAAGTTTCGTGCTGCAGAGGATGGATAACAGTGTCACACCTGCTGTATGTGTGAACACAGCTCTACTGTAAAGGGGCATCAGCATGAATCCCACTGTTTCATTATCCCATGCAGTCTGAGCCAATTTTTTATATATATATTTTGGTTTCTTATTGACTCTCTTGCATCCTTTTGAAGCTGAGCAGATCGAAAGGCATAGCTTAAATAAATGTGGAGAAGGATGAATCCTTTCCCAGTAAGGAAATAGAAGGCAGCTTTACCTAGGAGAAGCTGCCTTCCCAGCCTGCCCCATCGCTGGCCAAACAGCCCTAATCATTTTTTATGAACGGAGCTTTTTTATTTGAGAGCAATAAAAAAACCAATTAGAAATAAAATCTTGGGCTCCTCACAGACTCGATGTGACAGCCTAGATAGATAATATTTATACTACACATGCGCAGGCACTGACATTCCCTCATAAGGCATTCTGGATATTTTACAACAGACCTGTTATTTGCAAAATAATTTGCAATTTTGAATCATAGATTCCTATTTATAACTTTTTTTTTTTTTTTTTTTTGTTTCTTTTCCCTCCCCCCTTGGCTGTGTGCACGCTTGCAAAAATCTCCGTAAGCAACCTGCTATAAAATTTGTGACTGTGAAAAGAAATATTTCTCTTCCTACAGATTCAATAAACAGAGTAGCAGTGCTTTGGCCCCTTGAATATTGTGATTAATGCTAAAGTATTCTGGGGAATCGTCAAGGAAAAAAATCTGGAGCTCTGCAGCATGGCAAATTGCTGAAAGAATAATTCCATTTGAGTAAATTATCCTGATGTTATTTTCACGTGACAAAGGTATCCTAATCATCTCCAACACTGATGTCTCTAATGAGTCAAGGTTGTTGCACCATTTAACTTCCACATGGAAATCAATAGATAAGCTTTCCCTGTAGCATTCAGTCAAGTTCAGACATGGTAGAAGCTGGGGGACTTGAAGTTTATTTGTGGTCCTATCGTGCACGGTAAAAACCTCAAGAGGGTTATTCTGATCTTACCTTCGCTTGACCTCAAAGTTTTGCTAGTTGGAGGTTTTAGGGTGTCAAGTATGTGACAGGCCTGACCTTCTGCTGTCAAATAGTTCTCCAGACGTTAGGCTTAAACTTGTCTTGTAAGGTGAGCAGTAGCATGGTCTCCAGGTCTTGTGGCATCAAATGAAATTGTTGAACATCTCTGTTGGTGACATGGACAACGGCATCGTGTGCAGCCTCAGCAAGGTTCTGTGACCACACCAAGCTGTGTGGTGTGGCTGACAGGCTGGAGGGAAGGGATCCATCCAGAAGAACCTGGACAGGCTGCAGAGCTGGGCCCACGACAACCTCATGAGGTTCAACAAGACCAAGTGCAAGGTTCTGCAGTTGGGTCAGGACAATCCCAGGCACTGATGTAGGCTGGGCAGGGACTGGCTTGAGAGCAGCCCTGGAGAAAAATGCCATCCTCTTAGCACTCACCCAAATGATTCCATGGTTATATGATATAATTTCTTTATGTTGTTGTTGTTGTTGTTTTTGTTTTTGTTTTTTTTTTGTTTGTTTGTTTAAGGAAAGCAAAGATGGTGACAGTTTAGAGAATTAGAATTCAATACCCCTAAAATATGTCATCAGTGCCTTAGGTAAAATGACAGAACCATCACCAAAGGCTTCAGCTGTACCTGCCTGACACATACAGATATTGATGCATTTCTTGGCTTGTCTAAGAGGAATTGTCTCCATATGGTTTTAAACACTCTTTGTCCACATCTTCAGATATTCCAGATTATGATATGTGGCTTCAGTATTTGACTTGAGGCAGGATAAGGTTGATTACCATGACTGAGCTAGTCACAAGACCAAAGAAGCTGAGGCCAGCATGCTTGCTTCGGTTTGCATGTTTGTTAATAGAGGGGTAGATAGTAAAGGAAGATCAGATAGAACCCACAAAGGAGGCACAAATCCAGGTGCTTATCACCCTTGGCTGTTTCTCTTTACTCAGTGGTCCCAGAAATGGTCCAGAGAATCCCCAGTTCAAATGCAAAAGCTGTGTACACTGCCCTTGGACTGCTGTGACCAAAGCAGCTGTGATCAACCCAAGTGAACATAAAGCAGCCAGGTTTTGATTTCCAACCCTGCCAGTGATATTGTCATGTTACCTTTGTCTTCTTTCACCATCTAAAACCAATATGGTTTGAAAAGTGCTTTTATCTGCACATGAGGGGGAAACAGTGTGGCATTTATGGGCAGCTTTACCCTCCACTTTATTCAGCCCATCACTGACTCCTGCAATTTAAGATTTTATCTCTATACAGCTATATTTTAATAATTATCTTTGGTGCCTTTGGATGAAGAATGACAAAAACTGGTCTACTGTCTCAATATTAATACTAAAACCAATATAAGGTCTAAGACACGATATGACAGGAATGAAGGAGCATTCCTCAGTGGTGGTGAAAATTGTGGTGTCTCTGACAGAAAGGGTATTAAAGAAAGCCCATTGTGAATCCATTCATTGCTTGTCATATGGTAGAGAAAATGATTATTTTTTTTTTAAGACAGATATTTCCTCATGCAGTGTTTTCAGAGGCTTCCATTATATTAACAATAGCTAGATGGACTTTGAATGTGTTACTTGGCAAGGAGACGTTGCCTTCAAGCCTGCATGGCCTGCTGCACTCATGCACCTCAGTTTCAGCCATGAGATATAACAAATGGCAGACCCTGAAAAGATGGAAGCACTGACTCACATCACCTCTTTCACGCATTTAGACCTCTCTACCTCAAGCCAGAAACCAAGTGAGTGTCACTATGCATCAGTGTCCCTTAGCTGAGTAATTTAGGTAGCTGAAGCCCACTGAGGATGCGGAAAGAAGGAAAAACCCCACCCCTAAACTACCCAAAAAGCCAGCACCAATCTCCTCTGGTAGGCAGCAATTAGTAGTGCTACAACAAAACACCATAGCATGGGACCCTACTCTCAGTGAAGGGGCAGCAACTAAGAATCTGACCTCCCAGGTGTGAGTCCTCACCTTTTGCACAGGGAGAAAGCAGGTACCAGCATGCCATCCATGCCAGCTGAGTGTTCCTTGCTTCCCAGGACTGGAAGGGAAAAGGTCTGCACTTGTGTTTCTGACTTGACTGGAAGGCTCTGCACTGAATTGATACCTACTGTGTGAATCCAGGTGCCAGTTAAACAGGGGCTCCTCCCTGTCCCTGTTACAGGGATGCAACAGACACCAGTATCAGCTTGCAGGCAGCCCTGAAAATTTAGAATCACAGAATCATAAAATCTTTTGAGTTAGAGAAAACCTTTATGATCATCAGCCCAACCATTCTCTAACTCTACCAAGGCTGGGCCTAAACCATCTCTGCAGCACATCTCTGCCTCTTTGAAACACCTCCAGGGATGGGGATTCAATTACCTCCCTGGGTAACCTGTGCCAGTGGTTGAGAACCCTTCCAGTGAAGAAGATTCTTCTCATATCCAACGTCACCCCTCCCTTGTGCAACCTGAAGCCACTTCCTCTTGTCCTATCCCTTGTTACTTTTGTGAAGAGACCAATGCCCACCAGCCTCCAATCTCCTTTCAGGGAGCTGGAGAGAGCAACAAGGTCTTTGCTTCTTCCTGAAGATGTGAACAGCTCCCAGCAACTATCCCTGCAGTGCAGTTAAGAGAAGCTCCCCACACAACCTTGTCACAGAATCACAGAATTAACCAGGTTGGAAAAGACCTTTGAGATCATCAAGTCCAACCTATCATCCAACACCATCTAATCAACAAAACCATGGCACTAAGTGCCTCATCCAGTCTGTGCTGCGGTTTGCCTCTGTACCTGAGAGGCACCAAAGCCTGGGGCCAATGGCTCAACAATTGGGGCTTGGGGTTTGATGATGCCAGCAACAAATGAGGGCTCAGGGATGGAGTAGTGTAGCCAGTGTGGAATGTGCTAGTGCCCTGAAGCCTTACACCTTGTTTTTATCCAGTGGTGGCTTTGTCTGGATTTCTCTTTCAGCAGTCAAATGGGTTTGTTCCTGGCAACAGGAAAATCTGGGGAGTTCAGTTGTGTTTTCAGAGGTGATTTTTGATTTGCCCATCGTGCAGATTTCTGTAGCAGGTTAATGGTGGCCAGCAAACCCACTTCATATTATTGACAGCTGAAGCAGGCACAATGGAAGTGTTACACAAGTAGGAAAATTGTGATTTCCTCTGAAGTTCTGTGTAGAATTGGGTTCTGCAGTGTTCATCTCATATCCCCCATCATTACAGAGGGAAAAATTGGTCCATTTTGGTGCAGACAGTGTTGGAAGGGCACACAGCTACACTTTCCATATATTACCCCCACCTTCTTGGGATTTTTTTTCCTGTGTTTTTTATTTGTTTGATTATTCTAGTGTTTATTTTATTTTTTCCCTTCTTCTTTCTTTCTTTTTTTTTTTTTTTCTTCTTCTTCTTTTTTTTTTTTTAATCTGGGACACATTTCCAGTCCCCCTAACTCCCCTGCTTTGGCAGGGGGGGGTTGGATTGGATAATCTTTCGCGGTCCCTTCCAACACCTAATGTTCTGTGGTTCTGTGAATTGGTGCCCAAATCTAAAAGGACTAAATGATTCTTGCTCAGCTCTCTGATGTAAGTATTTTGATAGATCAGAGAGGCTTCATCTTTGGGCAGATAAAAATATTCAGGGCTTTATGGCTCTTACTTTTTGCAGCCTGAGAAACAGTAAAGGCTCGCCAAGAGAGAATGAAAAGCTGTCATCACTGACTCATAGATGAAGGACTAAAACATGAAGTAATTAAATATTTTTTCCAAGACTACCACAAAGAAAGGCTTCTAAACTGTGGCAGACACAGGAGTTTGCAAACCAGCTCTCGTACCTTCCTCCCATCCCCGCACGGTCTGGTTTTAATCCCGGCCTCCACGCCAGAATTCCAGTGGGAATGAGATCTTTCTGGGAGTCAGAGTTAAAGATGTATTCCAGCAGCATGCTGTGCTAAGTTGTGGTCAGCCAATCGAATATCAAAGGGATTAAGCCTGTGAATCATTTAAGGGGAAATTTCTCCTGCCTCAGTGGCATTGATGTTTGAAGGTGTGAAATTCAAGAGCGGCTTAGTTCTCCTTTGGTCAGCCACCCGCTCTGCAGCCTGCCTTATCAAGAGGCAGTCAAGAAGATCCCCTTGGGTCATGTGGCTGCTGTACAGTTTTGTATTACCATAGCAGGCTAGTTTTAACCTGCAGGATGTAATCCTATTTACCTCACATGTGGTCTGTGCCCAAGGAGCATGTGCTCCACTTCTCTATCTCGCTAATTTACATTACCAGGGTACCTGGCAGCCCAAATCATTGACCAGGACATGGCTGTGCTGAGTGCTACAGCAACACACAGCAAAGCAACACCCTCCCTCTAGACATTGGCCTTAAAAAAACACACAGCAGAAAAGATTCACACAAAGGGGGATGGGGAACAGAATTTGTCAGTATAAGAGGCTGTGACCTTAAGACACTCGCAGCCTGTCCTCAACAATTTTGTTTGCATTGCTGAAAATGTTGAAAGAGAACCTTCAAAGATATTTATGGTAAGGGGAAGCACCTGCCAGGTAGCAGGGATACATGGAAGAGGAAATGGCAGAAAATGTGACAACTAGACTGTGAAAACAAGCATCAGGGGGCTATTGGGAAGCAGAAACCATTACTGAATAGGAGAATTCAGGTAGGAAAGGGATAATCCAGGGAAAGAGTTAGAAGACCAATAGGAGCTTATACTTAACTGAAACAAGGGAGCAGGGATGTTGTTAAGAGGTGGTGCAACACACACTTAGTTGCAAGTTGGACAAGAATGCATTCATCAGGTTTTGAGAACAACAAAATAAGGTTTGGAGAAAGTTTTGATTTCATTTGTTTCTTTTTTTTTTTTTTGTGGGTGTTGTGTACAGGGGTAGGAAATTAGAGTAATAAAGAATACAGTAATAAAGTAAATAAATGCAGTAATAAGCAGGAATAAAGTATACAGTGGGGGAAAAGAAAATCTAAAGCAAGGCTGAAACTGCTGACTGTGGCCAGGTTATGGGCATGAGCTGCAGGCAAAATGGTGCTCTTGTTCAGAGTCACCAAGAGAGAAAATGACAGAAGAAGTTTCAGATGGAAAAGATGTTTCAGTTGGAAAGAAGTTTATCAGTTTATACTTGAGAATCACAGGGTCAGAATGAAACACTGAATATGGACAAAGGAATCCAGGTCTGCAAATTAGTAAAGGAGAAAATATAACAGAAGGAAAAAAATTGCTTGTTCAATGCAATTTTGTGAATGAAACTGCCACAAAAGAGAAGGGAAATGTTGAAACATAGGTTCCATATTGGGCTGACATAGAGAGCTGGCAAGAGACAGTCTCAGATGATAAAAAGATGTCTGAGACTGTTCAGCTCTGCTTTCTTGTCTCAGTGACAACAATTCCCAGCATGGCTTTCCTACCACAGCAAGAAGGCAAAGCACAAATATAGGCTGGGCAAGGACTGGCTTGAAAGCAGCCCTGAAGAAAACAACTTGGGGGTGCTGGTGGAGGAGAAGCTCAACAGGAGCCAGCAGTGAGCACTTGCAGCCCAGAGAGCCAAGCAGAGCCTGGGCTGCAGCAAGAGAAGTGTGGCCAGCAGGGCCAGGGAGGGGATTCTCCCCCTCTGCTCCACTCTGGGGAGACCACACCTGGAGTACTGTGTCCAGTTCTGGAGTCTCTGCTGCAAGAAAGATCTGGAGGTGCTGGAACATGTCCAGAGAAGGGCCATGAGGATGATCAGAGGGCTGGAGCTGCTCTGCTGTGAGGACAGACTGAGAGAGTTGGGGTTGTTCAGACTGGAGAAGAGAAGGCTCCCAGGAGGCCTTCCAATATCTGAAGCTGGGGAGGGAATTTTGAGGGTGTCAGGGACTGTTAGGAATGGGAGGAATGGAGCGAAACTAGAAATGAGTAGATTCAGATTGGATGTTAGGAAGTGGTTCTTCCCCATGAGGGTGGTGAGACACTGGCACAGATTGCCCAGGGAGGTGGTGGAAGCCTCATCCCTGGAGGTTTTTGCAGCCAGGCTGGATGTGGCTGTGAGCAACCTGCTGTAGTGTGAGGTGTCCCTGGC